>NW_028181362.1:0-228131 GCF_964211825.1 Aythya ferina
AAACCAAACGGAGACCCCAAAACATGTCAAAAACACCCCAAAAATGAAAGGCAGCACCCCAAAAAACAGAAGAAAACCCCAAATACCATAGATCCACCACAAAAGTCCCCCAAAACCTAACTGAAATTCTCCAAAACCCACAATCTACACTTTTCCACCATGATGACCAACACGAACCCAACTAAAACCAAATGGAGACCCCAAAACACGTCAAAAACACCCCAAACAAGAACTGCATCACACCAAAAACCAGAAGAAAACCCCAAATACCATGAATCCACCCCAAAAGTCCCCTAAACCTACCTGAAGTTCTCCAAAACCCACAATCTACACTTTTCCACCACGATGACAACGGAAAACCCAACAAAACCCTACGGAGACCCCAAAACACGTCAAAAACACCCCAAACAAGAACGGGATCAACACAAACAACGAAAGAAAACCCCCAAAGCCATAGATCCACCCCAAAAGTCCCCCTAAACCTACCTGATGTTCTCCAAAACCCACAATCTACACTTTTCCACCATGATGACCAACAAGAACCCAACTAAAACCAAACGGAGACCACAAAACATGTCAAAAACACCCCAAAAAAGGAACTGCATCACCCCAAAAAAAACAGAAGAAAAGCCCAAATACCATGAATCCACCCCAAAAGTCCCCTAAACCTACCTGAAGTTCTCCAAAACCCACAATCTACACTTTTCCACCATGATGACCACGGAAAAACCAAAAAAACCCAACGGAGACCCAAAAACACGTCAAAAACACCCCAAACAAGAACGGGATCAACACAAAAAATGAAAGAAAACCCCCAAAGCCATAGATCCACCCCAAAAGTCCCCTAAACCTACCTGATGTTCTCCAAAACCCACAATCTACACTTTTCCACCATGATGACAACGGAAAACCCAACAAAACCCAACGGAGACCCCAAAACACGTCAAAGACAACCCAAACAAGAAGTGCATCACCCCAAAAAACAGAAGAAAACCCCAAATACCATGAATCCACCCCAAAAGTCCCCCTAAACCTACCTGCTGTTCTCCAAAAACCCACAATTTACACTTTTCCACCATGATGACCACGGAAAACCCAACAAAACCCTACGGAGACCCCAAAACACGTCAAAAACACCCCAAAAAAGAACTGCATCACCCCAAAAAACAGAAGAAAACCCCGTATACCATGAATCCACCCCAAAAGTCCCCCTAAACCTAACTGATGTTCTCCAAAAACCAACAAATTACACTTTTCCACCATGATGACCACGGAAAACCCAACGAAACCCTACGGAGACCCCAAAACACGTCAAAAACACCCCAAAAAAGAACTGCATCACCCCAAAAAAAACAGAAGAAAACCCCAAATACCATGAATCCACCCCAAAAGTCCCCTAAACCTACCTGAAGTTCTCCAAAACCCACAATCTACACTTTTCCACCACGATGACAACGGAAAACCCAACAAAACCCTACGGAGACCCCAAAACACGTCAAAAACACCCCAAAAAAGGAACTGCATCACCCCAAAAAACAGAAGAAAACTCCAAATACCATAGATCCACCACAAAAGTCCCCCTAAACCTACCTGAAATTCTCCAAAACCCACAATCTACACTTTTCCACCATGATGACCACGGAAAACCCAACGAAACCCAATGGAGACCCCAAAACAAGTCAAAAACACCCCAAACAAGAACGGGATCAACACAAACAACGAAAGAAAACCCCAAAAGCCATAGATCCACCCCAAAAGTCCCCCTAAACCTACCTGATGTTCTCCAAAACCCACAATCTACACTTTTCCACCATGATGACCAACAAGAACCCAATTAAAACCAAACGGAGACCACAAAACACGTCAAAGACAACCCAAACAAGAACTGCATCACACCAAAAACCAGAAGAAAACCCAAATACCATGAATCCACCCCAAAAGTCCCCTAAACCTACCTGAAGTTCTCCAAAACTCACAATCTACACTTTTCCAACACGATGACAACGGAAAACCCAACAAAACCCTACGGAGACCCCAAAACATGTCAAAAACACCCCAAAAAAGGAACTGCATCACCCCAAAAAACAGAAGAAAACTCCAAATACCATTGATCCACCACAAAAGTCCCCCTAAACCTACCTGAAATTCTCCAAAACCCACAATTTACACTTTTCCACCATGATGACCACGGAAAACCCAACGAAACCCAACGGAGACCCCAAAACACGTTAAAAAATTCCCCAAACAAGAACGGGATCAACACAAAAAATGAAAGAAAACCCCCAAAGCCATAGATCCACCTCAAAAGTACCCTAAACCTACCTGATGTTCTCCAAAACCCACAATCTACACTTTTCCACCATGATGACCAACGAGAACCCAACTAAAACCAAACGGAGACCCCAAAACATGTCAAAAACACCCCAAAAAAGAACTGCATCACCCCAAAAAAGAGAAGAAAAGCCCAAATACCATGAATCCACCCCAAAAGTCCCCTAAACCTACCTGAAGTTCTCCAAAACCCACAATCTACACTTTTCCACCACGATGACCACGGAAAACCAAACAAAACCCAACGGAGACCCCAAAACACGTCAAAAACACCCCAAACAAGAACGGGATCAACACAAAAAACGAAAGAAAACCCCAAAAGCCATAGATCCACCCCAAAAGTCCCCCTAAACCTACCTGATGTTCTTCAAAACCCCAGAATTTACACTTTTCCACCATGATGACCAACAAGAACCCAACTAAAAGCAAACGGAGACCACAAAACATGTCAAAAACACCCCAAAAAAGGAACTGCATCACCCAAAAAACAGAAGAAAACCCCAAATACCATGAATCCACCCCAAAAGTCCCCCTAAACCTACCTGATGTTTTCCAAAAACCCACAAATTACACTTTTCCACCATGATGACCACGGAAAACTCAACGAAACCCAACGGAGACCGCAAAACACGTCAAAAACACCACAAAAAAGAACGGGATCAACACAAAAAAACGAAAGAAAAACCCCAAAGCCGTAGATACACCCCAAAAGTTCCCCTAAACCTACCTGAAGTTCTCCAAAACCCACAATCTACACTTTTCCACCATGATGACCACGGAAAACCCTACGAAACCCAATGGAGACCCCAAAACACGTCAAAAACACCCCAAAAAAGAACTGCATCACCCCAAAAAACAGAAGAAAACCCCATATACCATGAATCCACCCCAAAAGTCCCCCTAAACCTACCTGATGTTCTCCAAAAACCAACAAATTACACTTTTCCACCATGATGACCACGGAAAACCCAACGAAACCCTACGGAGACCCCAAAACACGTCAAAAACACCCCAAAAAAGAACGGGATCAACACAAAAAATGAAAGAAAACCCCCAAAGCCATAGATCCACCCCAAAAGTCCCCTAAACCTACCTGATGTTCTCCAAAACCCACAATCTACACTTTTCCACCATGATGACCACGGAAAACCCAACAAAACCCAACGGAGACCCCAAAACACGTCAAAGACAACCCAAACAAGAACTGCATCACCCCAAAAAACAGAAGAAAACCCCAAATACCGTGAATCCACCCCAAAAGTCCCCCTAAACCTACCTGATGTTCTCCAAAAACCCACAATTTACACTTTTCCACCATGATGACCAACAAGAACCCAACTAAAACCAAACGGAGACCCCAAAACACGTCAAAAACACGCTAAAAAAGGAACTGCATCACCCAAAAAAAACAGAAGAAAACCCCAAATACCATGAATCCACCCCAAAAGTCCCCTAAACCTACCTGAAGTTCTCCAAAACCCACAATCTACACTTTTCCACCATGATGACCATGGAAAAGCCAACGAAACCCAATGGAGACCCCAAAACACGTCAAAAACACCTCAAATAGAACGGGACCAAAACAAAAAAACGAAAGAAAACCCCAAAAGCCATAGATCCACCCCAAAAGTCCCCCTAAATTTACCTGATGTTCTCCAAAACCCACAATCTACACTTTTCCACCACGATGACAACGGAAAACCCAACAAGACCCAACGGAGACCACAAAACACGTCAAAAACACCCCAAAAAAGGAACTGCATCACCCCAAAAAACAGAAGAAAACCCCATATACCATGAATCCACCCCAAAAGAACACCTAAACCTACCGGATGTTCTTCAAAACCCACAATCTACACTTTTCCACCACGATGACAAAGGAAAACCCAACAAAACCCAATGGAGACCCCAAAACACGTCAAAAACACCCCAAACAAGAACTGCATCACACCAAAAAAACAGAAGAAAACCCCAAATACCATGAATCCACCCCGAAAGTCCCCTAAACCTACCTGAAGTTCTCCAAAACCCACAATCTACACTTTTCCACCACGATGACAACGGAAAACCCAACAAAACCCTACGGAGACCCCAAAACATGTCAAAAACACCCCAAAAATGAAAGGCATCACCCCAAAAAACCAGAAGACAACTCCAAATACCATAGATCCACCACAAAAGTCCCCCAAAACCTACCTGAAATTCTCCAAAACCCACAATCTACACTTTTCCACCATGATGACCAACAAGAACCCAACTAAAACCAAACGGAGACTACAAAACATGTCAAAAACACCCCAAAAAAGGAACTGCATCACCCAAAAAACAGAAGAAAAGCCCAAATACCATGAATCCACCCCAAAAGTCCCCTAAACCTACCTGAAGTTCTCCAAAACCCACAATCTACACTTTTCCACCATGATGACCACGGAAAACCCAACGAAACCCAATGGAGACCCCAAAACACGTCAAAAACACCTCAAATAGAACGGGACCAACACAAGAAAACGAAAGAAAACCCCAAAAGCCATAGATCCACCCCAAAAGTCCCCCTAAACCTACCTGATGTTCTCCAAAAACCCACAATTTACACTTTTCCACCATGATGACCAACAAGAACCCAACTAAAACCAAACGGAGACCCCAAAGCATGTCAAAAACAACCCAAAAAAGGAACTGCATCACCCAAAAAACAGAAGAAAACCCCAAATACCATGAATGCACCCCAAAAGTCCCCTAAACCTACCTGATGTTCTCCAAAAACCAACAAATTACACTTTTCCAACATGATGACCACGGAAAACCCAACGAAACCCTACGGAGACCCCAAAACACGTCAAAAACACCCCAAACAAGAACTGCATCACCCCAAAAAACAGAAGAAAACCCCAAATACCATGAATCCACCCCAAAAGTCCCCTAAACCTACCTGAAGTTCTCCAAAACCCACAATCTACACTTTTCCACCACGATGACAACGGAAAACCCAACAAAACCCTACGGAGACCCCAAAACATGTCAAAAACACCCCAAAAAAGGAACTGCATCACCCCAAAACACAGAAGAAAACTCCAAATACCATAGATCCATCACAAAAGTCCCTTTAAAACTACCTGAAATTCTCCAAAACCCACAATCTACACTTTTCCACCATGATGACCACGGAAAACCAAACGAAACCCAACGGAGACCCCAAAACACGTCAAAAACACCCCAAACAAGAACTGCATCACCCCAAAAAAACAGAAGAAAACCCCAAATACCATGAATCCACCCCAAAAGTCCCCTAAACCTACCTGAAGTTCTCCAAAACCCACAATCTAAACTTTTCCACCACGATGACAACGGAAAACCCAACAAAACCCTACGGAGACCACAAAACATGTCAAAAACACCCCAAAAATGAAAGGCAGCACCCCAAAAAACAGAAGAAAACCCCAAATACCATAGATCCACCACAAAAGTCCCCCAAAACCTACCTGAAATTCTCCAAAAGCCACAATCTACACTTTTCCACCATGATGACCAACAAGAACCCAACTAAAACCAAACGGAGACCCCAAAACATGTCAAAGACACCCCAAACAAGAACTGCATCACTCCAAAAACCAGAAGAAAACCCCAAATACCATGAATACACCCCAAAAGTCCCCTAAACCTACCTGAAGTTCTCCAAAACCCACGATCTATACTTTTCCACAATGCTGACCATGGAAAACCCAACGAAACCCAACGGAGACCCCAAAACACGTCAAAAACACCACAAACAAGAACGGAATCACCACAAAAAATGAAAGAAAACCCCCAAAGCCATAGATCCACACAAAAAAAAACCCTAAACCTACCTGATGTTCTCCAAAAACCCACAATTTACACTTTTCCACCATGATGACCAACAAAAACCCAACTAAAACCAAACGGAGACCCCAAAACATGTCAAAAACACCCCAAACAAGGAACTGCATCACCCAAAAAAACAGAAGAAAAGCCCAAATACCATGAATCCACCCCAAAAGTCCCCTAAACCTACCTGAAGTTCTCCAAAACCCACTATCTACACTTTTCCACCATGATGACCACGGAAAACCCAACAAAACCCAATGGAGACCCCAAAACACGTCAAAAACACCTCAAATAGAACGGGACCAACACAAAAAAAACGAAAGAAAACCCCAAAAGCCATAGATCCACCCCAAAAGTCCCCCTAAATTTACCTGATGTTCTCCAAAACCCACAATCTACACTTTTCCACCATGATGACCACGGAAAAACCAACAAGACCCAACGGAGACCACAAAACATGTCAAAAACACATCAAAAAAGAACTGCATCACCCCAAAAAAACAGAAGAAAACCCCATACACCATGAATCCACCCCAAAAGAACCCCTAAACCTACCTGATGTTCTTCAAAACCCACAATCTACACTTTTCCACCACGATGACAACGGAAATCCCAACAAAACCCTACGGAGACCCCAAAACACGTCAAAAACACCCCAAACAAGAACTGCATCACCCCAAAAAAAAACAGAAGAAAACCCCAAATACCATGAATCCACCCCAAAAGTCCCCTAAACCTACCTGAAGTTCTCCAAAACCCACAATCTACACTTTTCCACCATGATGACCACGGAAAAACCAAAAAAACCCAACGGAGACACCAAAACACGTCAAAAAAACCCCAAACAAGAACGGGATCAACACAAAAAATGAAAGAAAACCCCCAAAGCCATAGATCCAACCCAAAAGTACCCTAAACCTACCTGATGTTCTCCAAAACCCACAATCTACACTTTTCCACCATGATGACCAACAAGAACCCAACTAAAACCAAACGGAGACAACAAAACATGTCAAAAACACCCCAAAAAAGAACTGCATCACCCCAAAAAAGAGAAGAAAAGCCCAAATACCATGAATCCACCCCAAAAGTCCCCTAAACCTACCTGAAGTTCTCCAAAACCCACAATCTACACTTTTCCACCACGATGACCACGGAAAACCCAACAAAACCCAACGGAGACCCCAAAACACGTCAAAAACAACCCAAACAAGAACGGGATCAACACAAAAAACGAAAGAAAACCCCAAAAGCCATAGATCCACCCCATAAGTCCCCCTAAACCTACCTGATGTTCTTCAAAACCCCAGAATTTACACTTTTCCACCATGATGACCAACAAGAACCCAACTAAAAGCAAACGGAGACCACAAAACATGTCAAAAACACCCCAAAAAAGGAACTGCATCACCCAAAAAACAGAAGAAAAGCCCAAATACCATGAATCCACCCCAAAAATCCCCCTAAACCTACCTGATGTTTTCCAAAAACCCACAAATTACAATTTTCCACCATGATGACCACGGAAAACTCAACGAAACCCAACGGAGACCCCAAAACACGTCAAAAACACCCCAAAAAAGAACTGCATCACCCCAAAAAAGAGAAGAAAACCCCATATACCATGAATCCACCCCAAAAGTCCCCCTAAACCTACCTGATGTTCTCCAAAAACCAACAAATTACACTTTTCCACCATGATGACCACGGAAAACCCAACGAAACCCTACGGAGACCCCAAAACACGTCAAAAACACCCCAAACAAGAACTGCATCACCCCAAAAAAACAGAAGAAAACCCCAAATACCATGAATCCACCCCAAAAGTCCCCTAAACCTACCTGAAGTTCTCCAAAACCCACAATCTAAACTTTTCCACCATGATGACAACGGAAAACCCAACAAAACCCTACGGAGACCCCAAAACACGTCAAAAACACCCCAAAAAAGGAACTGCATCACCCCAAAAAACAGAAGAAAACTCCAAATACCATAGATCCACCACAAAAGTCCCCCTAAACCTAACTGAAATTCTCCAAAACCCACAATCTACACTTTTCCACCATGATGACCAACAAGAACCCAACTAAAACCAAACGGAGACCCCAAAACATGTCAAAAACACCCCAAAAATGAAAGGCAGCACCCCAAAAAACAGAAGAAAACCCCAAATACCATAGATCCACCACAAAAGTCCCCCAAAACCTAACTGAAATTCTCCAAAACCCACAATCTACACTTTTCCACCATGATGACCAACACGAACCCAACTAAAACCAAATGGAGACCCCAAAACACGTCAAAAACACCCCAAACAAGAACTGCATCACACCAAAAACCAGAAGAAAACCCCAAATACCATGAATCCACCCCAAAAGTCCCCTAAACCTACCTGAAGTTCTCCAAAACCCACAATCTACACTTTTCCACCACGATGACAACGGAAAACCCAACAAAACCCTACGGAGACCCCAAAACACGTCAAAAACACCCCAAACAAGAACGGGATCAACACAAACAACGAAAGAAAACCCCCAAAGCCATAGATCCACCCCAAAAGTCCCCCTAAACCTACCTGATGTTCTCCAAAACCCACAATCTACACTTTTCCACCATGATGACCAACAAGAACCCAACTAAAACCAAACGGAGACCACAAAACATGTCAAAAACACCCCAAAAAAGGAACTGCATCACCCCAAAAAAAACAGAAGAAAAGCCCAAATACCATGAATCCACCCCAAAAGTCCCCTAAACCTACCTGAAGTTCTCCAAAACCCACAATCTACACTTTTCCACCATGATGACCACGGAAAAACCAAAAAAACCCAACGGAGACCCAAAAACACGTCAAAAACACCCCAAACAAGAACGGGATCAACACAAAAAATGAAAGAAAACCCCCAAAGCCATAGATCCACCCCAAAAGTCCCCTAAACCTACCTGATGTTCTCCAAAACCCACAATCTACACTTTTCCACCATGATGACAACGGAAAACCCAACAAAACCCAACGGAGACCCCAAAACACGTCAAAGACAACCCAAACAAGAAGTGCATCACCCCAAAAAACAGAAGAAAACCCCAAATACCATGAATCCACCCCAAAAGTCCCCCTAAACCTACCTGCTGTTCTCCAAAAACCCACAATTTACACTTTTCCACCATGATGACCACGGAAAACCCAACAAAACCCTACGGAGACCCCAAAACACGTCAAAAACACCCCAAAAAAGAACTGCATCACCCCAAAAAACAGAAGAAAACCCCGTATACCATGAATCCACCCCAAAAGTCCCCCTAAACCTAACTGATGTTCTCCAAAAACCAACAAATTACACTTTTCCACCATGATGACCACGGAAAACCCAACGAAACCCTACGGAGACCACAAAACACGTCAAAAACACCCCAAAAAAGAACTGCATCACCCCAAAAAAAACAGAAGAAAACCCCAAATACCATGAATCCACCCCAAAAGTCCCCTAAACCTACCTGAAGTTCTCCAAAACCCACAATCTACACTTTTCCACCACGATGACAACGGAAAACCCAACAAAACCCTACGGAGACCCCAAAACACGTCAAAAACACCCCAAAAAAGGAACTGCATCACCCCAAAAAACAGAAGAAAACTCCAAATACCATAGATCCACCACAAAAGTCCCCCTAAACCTACCTGAAATTCTCCAAAACCCACAATCTACACTTTTCCACCATGATGACCACGGAAAACCCAACGAAACCCAATGGAGACCCCAAAACAAGTCAAAAACACCCCAAACAAGAACGGGATCAACACAAACAACGAAAGAAAACCCCAAAAGCCATAGATCCACCCCAAAAGTCCCCCTAAACCTACCTGATGTTCTCCAAAACCCACAATCTACACTTTTCCACCATGATGACCAACAAGAACCCAACTAAAACCAAACGGAGACCACAAAACACGTCAAAGACAACCCAAACAAGAACTGCATCACACCAAAAACCAGAAGAAAACCCAAATACCATGAATCCACCCCAAAAGTCCCCTAAACCTACCTGAAGTTCTCCAAAACTCACAATCTACACTTTTCCAACACGATGACAACGGAAAACCCAACAAAACCCTACGGAGACCACAAAACATGTCAAAAACACCCCAAAAAAGGAACTGCATCACCCCAAAAAAAAGAAGAAAACTCCAAATACCATTGATCCACCACAAAAGTCCCCCTAAACCTACCTGAAATTCTCCAAAACCCACAATTTACACTTTTCCACCATGATGACCACGGAAAACCCAACGAAACCCAACGGAGACCCCAAAACACGTTAAAAAATTCCCCAAACAAGAACGGGATCAACACAAAAAATGAAAGAAAACCCCCAAAGCCATAGATCCACCTCAAAAGTACCCTAAACCTACCTGATGTTCTCCAAAACCCACAATCTACACTTTTCCACCATGATGACCAACAAGAACCCAACTAAAACCAAACGGAGACCCCAAAACATGTCAAAAACACCCCAAAAAAGAACTGCATCACCCCAAAAAAGAGAAGAAAAGCCCAAATACCATGAATCCACCCCAAAAGTCCCCTAAACCTACCTGAAGTTCTCCAAAACCCACAATCTACACTTTTCCACCACGATGACCACGGAAAACCAAACAAAACCCAACGGAGACCCCAAAACACGTCAAAAACACCCCAAACAAGAACGGGATCAACACAAAAAACGAAAGAAAACCCCAAAAGCCATAGATCCACCCCAAAAGTCCCCCTAAACCTACCTGATGTTCTTCAAAACCCCAGAATTTACACTTTTCCACCATGATGACCAACAAGAACCCAACTAAAAGCAAACGGAGACCACAAAACATGTCAAAAACACCCCAAAAAAGGAACTGCATCACCCAAAAAACAGAAGAAAACCCCAAATACCATGAATCCACCCCAAAAGTCCCCCTAAACCTACCTGATGTTTTCCAAAAACCCACAAATTACACTTTTCCACCATGATGACCACGGAAAACTCAACGAAACCCAACGGAGACCGCAAAACACGTCAAAAACACCACAAAAAAGAACGGGATCAACACAAAAAAACGAAAGAAAAACCCCAAAGCCGTAGATACACCCCAAAAGTTCCCCTAAACCTACCTGAAGTTCTCCAAAACCCACAATCTACACTTTTCCACCATGATGACCACGGAAAACCCTACGAAACCCAATGGAGACCCCAAAACACGTCAAAAACACCCCAAAAAAGAACTGCATCACCCCAAAAAACAGAAGAAAACCCCATATACCATGAATCCACCCCAAAAGTCCCCCTAAACCTACCTGATGTTCTCCAAAAACCAACAAATTACACTTTTCCACCATGATGACCACGGAAAACCCAACGAAACCCTACGGAGACCCCAAAACACGTCAAAAACACCCCAAAAAAGAACGGGATCAACACAAAAAATGAAAGAAAACCCCCAAAGCCATAGATCCACCCCAAAAGTCCCCTAAACCTACCTGATGTTCTCCAAAACCCACAATCTACACTTTTCCACCATGATGACCACGGAAAACCCAACAAAACCCAACGGAGACCCCAAAACACGTCAAAGACAACCCAAACAAGAACTGCATCACCCCAAAAAACAGAAGAAAACCCCAAATACCGTGAATCCACCCCAAAAGTCCCCCTAAACCTACCTGATGTTCTCCAAAAACCCACAATTTACACTTTTCCACCATGATGACCAACAAGAACCCAACTAAAACCAAACGGAGACCCCAAAACACGTCAAAAACACGCTAAAAAAGGAACTGCATCACCCAAAAAAAACAGAAGAAAACCCCAAATACCATGAATCCACCCCAAAAGTCCCCTAAACCTACCTGAAGTTCTCCAAAACCCACAATCTACACTTTTCCACCATGATGACCATGGAAAAGCCAACGAAACCCAATGGAGACCCCAAAACACGTCAAAAACACCTCAAATAGAACGGGACCAAAACAAAAAAACGAAAGAAAACCCCAAAAGCCATAGATCCACCCCAAAAGTCCCCCTAAATTTACCTGATGTTCTCCAAAACCCACAATCTACACTTTTCCACCACGATGACAACGGAAAACCCAACAAGACCCAACGGAGACCACAAAACACGTCAAAAACACCCCAAAAAAGGAACTGCATCACCCCAAAAAACAGAAGAAAACCCCATATACCATGAATCCACCCCAAAAGAACACCTAAACCTACCGGATGTTCTTCAAAACCCACAATCTACACTTTTCCACCACGATGACAAAGGAAAACCCAACAAAACCCAATGGAGACCCCAAAACACGTCAAAAACACCCCAAACAAGAACTGCATCACACCAAAAACCAGAAGAAAACCCCAAATACCATGAATCCACCCCAAGAGTCCCCTAAACCTACCTGAAGTTCTCCAAAACCCACAATCTACACTTTTCCACCACGATGACAACGGAAAACCCAACAAAACCCTACGGAGACCCCAAAACATGTCAAAAACACCCCAAAAATGAAAGGCATCACCCCAAAAAACCAGAAGACAACTCCAAATACCATAGATCCACCACAAAAGTCCCCCAAAACCTACCTGAAATTCTCCAAAACCCACAATCTACACTTTTCCACCATGATGACCAACAAGAACCCAACTAAAACCAAACGGAGACTACAAAACATGTCAAAAACACCCCAAAAAAGGAACTGCATCACCCAAAAAACAGAAGAAAAGCCCAAATACCATGAATCCACCCCAAAAGTCCCCTAAACCTACCTGAAGTTCTCCAAAACCCACAATCTACACTTTTCCACCATGATGACCACGGAAAAACCAACAAAACCCAACGGAGACCCCAAAACACGTCAAAAACACCCCAAACAAGAACGGGATCAACACAAAAAACGAAAGAAAACCCCCAAAGCCATAGATCCACCCCAAAAGTCCCCCTAAACCTACCTGATGTTCTCCAAAAACCCACAATTTACACTTTTCCACCATGATGACCAACAAGAACCCAACTAAAACCAAACGGAGACACCAAAACATGTCAAAAACACACCAAAATAGAACTGCATCACCCAAAAAAAACAGAAGAAAACCCCAAATACCATGAATCCACCCCAAAAGTCCCCTAAACCTACCTGAAGTTCTCCAAAACCCACAATCTACACTTTTCCACCATGATGACAACGGAAAACCCAACGAAACCCAACAGAGACCCCAAAACACGTCAAAAACACCCCAAACAAGAACGGGATCAACACAAAAAACGAAAGAAATCCCCCAAAGCCATAGATCCACCCCAAAAGTCCCCTAAACCTACCTGAAGTTCTCCAAAACCCACAATCTACACTTTTCCTACCGATTACAACGGAAAACCCAACAAAACCCTACGGAGACCCCAAAACACGTCAAAAACACCCCAAAAATGAAAGACATCACCACAAAAAACAGAAGAAAACTCCAAATACCATAGATCCACCACAAAAGTCCCCCAAAACCTACCTGAAATTCTCCAAAACCCACAATCTACACTTTTCCACCATGATGACCACGGAAAACCCAACGAAACCCAACGGAGACCCAAAACACGTCAAAAACAACCCAAAGAAGAACGGGATCAACACAAAAAATGAAAAAAAACCCCCAAAGCCATAGATCCACCTCAAAAGTCCCCTAAACCTAGCTGATGTTCTCCAAAAACCCACAAATTACACTTTTCCACCATGATGACCAAGGAAAACAAAACGAAACAAAACGGAGACCCCAAAACATGTCAAAAACACCCCAAACAAGAACTGCATCACCCCAAAAAGAGAAGAAAAACCCATATACCATGAATCCACCCCAAAAGTCCCGTAAACCTACCTGAAGTTCTCCAAAACCCACAATCAACACTTTTCCACCACGATGACCAACAAGAACCCAACTAAAACCAAACGGAGACCCCAAAACATACAAAAACACACCAAAAAAGAACTGCATCACCCCAAAAAAACAGAAGAAAACCCCAAATACCATGAATCCACGCCAAAAGTCCCCTAAACCTACCTGAAGTTCTCCAAAACCCACAATCTACACTTTTCCACCATGATGACAATGGAAAACCCAACAAAACCCTACGGAGACCCCAAAACACGTCAAAAACACCCCAAACAAGAACTGCATCACCCCAAAAAACAGAAGAAAACCCCAAATACCATGAATCCACCCCAAAAGTCCCCTAAACCTACCTGAAGTTCTCCAAAACCCACAATCTACACTTTTCCACCACGATGACAACGGAAAACCCAACAAAACCCTACGGAGACCCCAAAACATGTCAAAAACACCCCAAAAAAGGAACTGCATCACCCCAAAACACAGAAGAAAATTCCAAATACCATAGATCCATCACAAAAGTCCCTTTAAACCTACCTGAAATTCTCCAAAACCCACAATCTACACTTTTCCACCATGATGACCACGGAAAACCAAACGAAACCCAACGGAGACCCCAAAACACGTCAAAAACACCCCAAACAAGAACTGCATCACCCCAAAAAAACAGAAGAAAACCCCAAATACCATGAATCCACCCCAAAAGTCCCCTAAACCTACCTGAAGTTCTCCAAAACCCACAATCTAAACTTTTCCACCACGATGACAACGGAAAACCCAACAAAACCCTACGGAGACCACAAAACATGTCAAAAACACCCCAAAAATGAAAGGCAGCACCCCAAAAAACAGAAGAAAACCCCAAATACCATAGATCCACCCCAAAAGTCCCCCAAAACCTACCTGAAATTCTCCAAAACCCACAATCTACACTTTTCCACCATGATGACCAACAAGAACCCAACTAAAACCAAACAGAGACCCCAAAACATGTCAAAGACACCCCAAACAAGAACTGCATCACTCCAAAAACCAGAAGAAAACCCCAAATACCATGAATACACCCCAAAAGTCCCCTAAACCTACCTGAAGTTCTCCAAAACCCACGATCTATACTTTTCCACAATGCTGACCATGGAAAACCCAACGAAACCCAACGGAGACCCCAAAACACGTCAAAAACACCCCAAACAAGAACGGAATCACCACAAAAAATGAAAGAAAACCCCCAAAGCCATAGATCCACACAAAAAAAAACCCTAAACCTACCTGATGTTCTCCAAAAACCCACAATTTACACTTTTCCACCATGATGACCAACAAAAACCCAACTAAAACCAAACGGAGACCCCAAAACATGTCAAAAACACCCCAAACAAGGAACTGCATCACCCAAAAAAACAGAAGAAAAGCCCAAATACCATGAATCCACCCCAAAAGTCCCCTAAACCTACCTGAAGTTCTCCAAAACCCACAATCTACACTTTTCCACCATGATGACCACGGAAAACCCAACGAAACCCAATGGAGACCCCAAAACACGTCAAAAACACCTCAAATAGAACGGGACCAACACAAAAAAAACGAAAGAAAACCCCAAAAGCCATAGATCCACCCCAAAAGTCCCCCTAAATTTACCTGATGTTCTCCAAAACCCACAATCTACACTTTTCCACCATGATGACCACGGAAAAACCAACAAGACCCAACGGTGACCACAAAACATGTCAAAAACACATCAAAAAAGAACTGCATCACCCCAAAAAAACAGAAAAAACCCCATACACCATGAATCCACCCCAAAAGAACCCCTAAACCTACCTGATGTTCTTCAAAACCCACAATCTACACTTTTCCACCACGATGACAACGGAAATCCCAACAAAACCATACGGAGACCCCAAAACACGTCAAAAACACCCCAAACAAGAACTGCATCACCCCAAAAAAAAACAGAAGAAAACCCCAAATACCATGAATCCACCCCAAAAGTCCCCTAAACCTACCTGAAGTTCTCCAAAACCCACAATCTACACTTTTCCACCATGATGACCACGGAAAAACCAAAAAAACCCAACGGAGACACCAAAACACGTCAAAAAAACCCCAAACAAGAACGGGATCAACACAAAAAATGAAAGAAAACCCCCAAAGCCATAGATCCAACCCAAAAGTACCCTAAACCTACCAGATGTTCTCCAAAACCCACAATCTACACTTTTCCACCATGATGACCAACAAGAACCAAACTAAAACCAAACGGAGACACCAAAACATGTCAAAAACACCCCAAAAAAGAACTGCATCATCCCAAAAAAGAGAAGAAAAGCCCAAATACCATGAATCCACCCCAAAAGTCCCCTAAACCTACCTGAAGTTCTCCAAAACCCGCAATCTACACTTTTCCACCACGATGACCACGGAAAACCCAACAAAACCCAACGGAGACCCCAAAACACGTCAAAAACAACCCAAACAAGAACGGGATCAACACAAAAAACGAAAGAAAACCCCAAAAGCCATAGATCCACCCCAAAAGTCCCCCTAAACCTACCTGATGTTCTTCAAAACCCCAGAATTTACACTTTTCCACCATGATGACCAACAAGAACCCAACTAAAAGCAAACGGAGACCACAAAACATGTCAAAAACACCCCAAAAAAGGAACTGCATCACCCAAAAAACAGAAGAAAAGCCCAAATACCATGAATCCACCCCAAAAATCCCCCTAAACGTACCTGATGTTTTCCAAAAACCCACAAATTACACTTTTCCAACATGATGACCACGGAAAACTCAACGAAACCCAACGGAGACCCCAAAACACGTCAAAAACACCCCAAAAAAGAACTGCATCACCCCAAAAAACAGAAGAAAACCCCATATACCATGAATCCACCCCAAAAGTCCCCCTAAACCTACCTGATGTTCTCCAAAAACCAACAAATTACACTTTTCCACCATGATGACCACGGAAAACCCAACGAAACCCTACGGAGACCCCAAAACACGTCAAAAACACCCCAAACAAGAACTGCATCACCCCAAAAAAACAGAAGAAAACCCCAAATACCATGAATCCACCCCAAAAGTCCCCTAAACCTACCTGAAGTTCTCCAAAACCCACAATCTAAACTTTTCCACCATGATGACAACGGAAAACCCAACAAAACCCTACGGAGACCCCAAAACACGTCAAAAACACCCCAAAAATGAAAGGCAGCACCCCAAAAAACAGAAGAAAACCCCAAATACCATAGATCCACCACAAAAGTCCCCCAAAACCTAACTGAAATTCTCCAAAACCCACAATCTACACTTTTCCACCATGATGACCAACACGAACCCAACTAAAACCAAATGGAGACCCCAAAACACGTCAAAAACACCCCAAACAAGAACTGCATCACACCAAAAACCAGAAGAAAACCCCAAATACCATGAATCCACCCCAAAAGTCCCCTAAACCTACCTGAAGTTCTCCAAAACCCACAATCTACACTTTTCCACCATGATGACCACGGAAAACCCAACAAAACCCAACGGAGACCCCAAAACACGTCAAAAACACCCCAAACAAGAACGGGATCAACACAAACAACGAAAGAAAACCCCCAAAGCCATAGATCCACCCCAAAAGTCCCCCTAAACCTACCTGATGTTCTCCAAAACCCACAATCTACACTTTTCCACCATGATGACCAACAAGAACCCAACTAAAACCAAACGGAGACCACAAAACATGTCAAAAACACCCCAAAAAAGAACTGCATCACCCCAAAAAAAACAGAAGAAAAGCCCAAATACCATGAATCCACCCCAAAAGTCCCCTAAACCTACCTGAAGTTCTCCAAAACCCACAATCTACACTTTTCCACCATGATGACCAAGGAAAAACCAAAAAAACCCAACGGAGACCCAAAAACACGTCAAAAACACCCCAAACAAGAACGGGATCAACACAAAAAATGAAAGAAAACCCCCAAAGCCATAGATCCACCCCAAAAGTCCCCTAAACCTACCTGATGTTCTCCAAAACCCACAATCTACACTTTTCCACCATGATGACCACGGAAAACCCAACAAAACCCAACGGAGACCCCAAAACACGTCAAAGACAACCCAAACAAGAAGTGCATCACCCCAAAAAACAGAAGAAAACCCCAAATACCATTAATCCACCCCAAAAGTCCCCCTAAACCTACCTGCTGTTCTCCAAAAACCCACAATTTACACTTTTCCACCATGATGACCACGGAAAACCCAACAAAACCCTACGGAGACCCCAAAACACGTCAAAAACACCCCAAAAAAGAACTGCATCACCCCAAAAAACAGAAGAAAACCCCGTATACCATGAATCCACCCCAAAAGTCCCCCTAAACCTAACTGATGTTCTCCAAAAACCAACAAATTACACTTTTCCACCATGATGACCACGGAAAACCCAACGAAACCCTACGGAGACCCCAAAACACGTCAAAAACACCCCAAAAAAGAACTGCATCACCCCAAAAAAAACAGAAGAAAACCCCAAATACCATGAATCCACCCCAAAAGTCCCCTAAACCTACCTGAAGTTCTCCAAAACCCACAATCTACACTTTTCCACCACGATGACAACGGAAAACCCAACAAAACCCAACGGAGACCCCAAAACACGTCAAAAACACCCCAAAAAAGGAACTGCATCACCCCAAAAACAGAAGAAAACTCCAAATACCATAGATCCACCACAAAAGTCCCCCTAAACCTACCTGAAATTCTCCAAAACCCACAATCTACACTTTTCCACCATGATGACCACGGAAAACCCAACTAAAAGCAAACGGAGACCACAAAACATGTCAAAAACACCCCAAAAAAGGAACTGCATCACCCAAAAAACAGAAGAAAAGCCCAAATACCATGAATCCACCCCAAAAGTCCCCCTAAACCTACCTGATGTTTTCCAAAAACCCACAAATTACACTTTTCCACCATGATGACCACGGAAAACTCAACGAAACCCAACGGAGACCGCAAAACACGTCAAAAACACCACAAAAAAAAACGGGATCAACACAAAAAACGAAAGAAAACCCCCAAAGCCGTAGATACACCCCAAAAGTCCCCCTAAACCTACCTGATGTTCTCCAAAAACCCACAAATTACACTTTTCCACCATGATGACCACGGAAAACCCTACGAAACCCAATGGAGACCCCAAAACACGTCAAAAACACCCCAAAAAAGAACTGCATCACCCCAAAAAACAGAAGAAAACCCCATATACCATGAATCCACCCCAAAAGTCCCCCTAAACCTACCTGATGTTCTCCAAAAACCAACAAATTACACTTTTCCACCATGATGACCACGGAAAACCCAACGAAACCCTACGGAGACCCCAAAACACGTCAAAAACACCCCAAACAAGAACGGGATCAACACAAAAAATGAAAGAAAACCCCAAAAGCCATAGATCCACTCCAAAAGTCCCCTAAACCTACCTGATGTTCTCCAAAACCCACAATCTACACTTTTCCACCATGATGACCACGGAAAACCCAACAAAACCCAACGGAGACCCCAAAACACGTCAAAGAAAACCCAAACAAGAACTGCATCACCCCAAAAAACAGAAGAAAACCCCAAATACCGTGAATCCACCCCAAAAGTCCCCCTAAACCTACCTGATGTTCTCCAAAAACCCACAATTTACACTTTTCCACCATGATGACCAACAAGAACCCAACTAAAACCCAATGGAGACCCCAAAACATGTCAAAAACACGCTAAAAAAGGAACTGCATCACCCAAAAAACAGAAGAAAAGCCCAAATACCATGAATCCACCCAAAAATCCCCCTAAACGTACCTGATGTTTTCCAAAAACCCACAAATTACACTTTTCCAACATGATGACCACGGAAAACTCAACGAAACCCAACGGAGACCCCAAAACACGTCAAAAACACCCCAAAAAAGAACTGCATCACCCCAAAAAACAGAAGAAAACCCCATATACCATGAATCCACCCCAAAAGTCCCCCTAAACCTACCTGATGTTCTCCAAAAACCAACAAATTACACTTTTCCACCATGATGACCACGGAAAACCCAACGAAACCCTACGGAGACCCCAAAACACGTCAAAAACACCCCAAACAAGAACTGCATCACCCCAAAAAAACAGAAGAAAACCCCAAATACCATGAATCCACCCCAAAAGTCCCCTAAACCTACCTGAAGTTCTCCAAAACCCACAATCTAAACTTTTCCACCATGATGACAACGGAAAACCCAACAAAACCCTACGGAGACCCCAAAACACGTCAAAAACACCCCAAAATGAAAGGCAGCACCCCAAAAAACAGAAGAAAACCCCAAATACCATAGATCCACCACAAAAGTCCCCCAAAACCTAACTGAAATTCTCCAAAACCCACAATCTACACTTTTCCACCATGATGACCAACACGAACCCAACTAAAACCAAATGGAGACCCCAAAACACGTCAAAAACACCCCAAACAAGAACTGCATCACACCAAAAACCAGAAGAAAACCCCAAATACCATGAATCCACCCCAAAAGTCCCCTAAACCTACCTGAAGTTCTCCAAAACCCACAATCTACACTTTTCCACCATGATGACCACGGAAAACCCAACAAAACCCAACGGAGACCCCAAAACACGTCAAAAACACCCCAAACAAGAACGGGATCAACACAAACAACGAAAGAAAACCCCCAAAGCCATAGATCCACCCCAAAAGTCCCCCTAAACCTACCTGATGTTCTCCAAAACCCACAATCTACACTTTTCCACCATGATGACCAACAAGAACCCAACTAAAACCAAACGGAGACCACAAAACATGTCAAAAACACCCCAAAAAAGAACTGCATCACCCCAAAAAAAACAGAAGAAAAGCCCAAATACCATGAATCCACCCCAAAAGTCCCCTAAACCTACCTGAAGTTCTCCAAAACCCACAATCTACACTTTTCCACCATGATGACCAAGGAAAAACCAAAAAAACCCAACGGAGACCCAAAAACACGTCAAAAACACCCCAAACAAGAACGGGATCAACACAAAAAATGAAAGAAAACCCCAAAGCCATAGATCCACCCCAAAAGTCCCCTAAACCTACCTGATGTTCTCCAAAACCCACAATCTACACTTTTCCACCATGATGACCACGGAAAACCCAACAAAACCCAACGGAGACCCCAAAACACGTCAAAGACAACCCAAACAAGAAGTGCATCACCCCAAAAAACAGAAGAAAACCCCAAATACCATTAATCCACCCCAAAAGTCCCCCTAAACCTACCTGCTGTTCTCCAAAAACCCACAATTTACACTTTTCCACCATGATGACCACGGAAAACCCAACAAAACCCTACGGAGACCCCAAAACACGTCAAAAACACCCCAAAAAAGAACTGCATCACCCCAAAAAACAGAAGAAAACCCCGTATACCATGAATCCACCCCAAAAGTCCCCCTAAACCTAACTGATGTTCTCCAAAAACCAACAAATTACACTTTTCCACCATGATGACCACGGAAAACCAACGAAACCCTACGGAGACCCCAAAACACGTCAAAAACACCCCAAAAAAGAACTGCATCACCCCAAAAAAAACAGAAGAAAACCCCAAATACCATGAATCCACCCCAAAAGTCCCCTAAACCTACCTGAAGTTCTCCAAAACCCACAATCTACACTTTTCCACCACGATGACAACGGAAAACCCAACAAAACCCAACGGAGACCCCAAAACACGTCAAAAACACCCCAAAAAAGGAACTGCATCACCCCAAAAAACAGAAGAAAACTCCAAATACCATAGATCCACCACAAAAGTCCCCCTAAACCTACCTGAAATTCTCCAAAACCCACAATCTACACTTTTCCACCATGATGACCACGGAAAACCCAACTAAAAGCAAACGGAGACCACAAAACATGTCAAAAACACCCCAAAAAAGGAACTGCATCACCCAAAAAACAGAAGAAAAGCCCAAATACCATGAATCCACCCCAAAAGTCCCCCTAAACCTACCTGATGTTTTCCAAAAACCCACAAATTACACTTTTCCACCATGATGACCACGGAAAACTCAACGAAACCCAACGGAGACCGCAAAACACGTCAAAAACACCACAAAAAAAAACGGGATCAACACAAAAAACGAAAGAAAACCCCCAAAGCCGTAGATACACCCCAAAAGTCCCCCTAAACCTACCTGATGTTCTCCAAAAACCCACAAATTACACTTTTCCACCATGATGACCACGGAAAACCCTACGAAACCCAATGGAGACCCCAAAACACGTCAAAAACACCCCAAAAAAGAACTGCATCACCCCAAAAAACAGAAGAAAACCCCATATACCATGAATCCACCCCAAAAGTCCCCCTAAACCTACCTGAAGTTCTCCAAAAACCAACAAATTACACTTTTCCACCATGATGACCACGGAAAACCCAACGAAACCCTACGGAGACCCCAAAACACGTCAAAAACACCCCAAACAAGAACGGGATCAACACAAAAAATGAAAGAAAACCCCAAAAGCCATAGATCCACTCCAAAAGTCCCCTAAACCTACCTGATGTTCTCCAAAACCCACAATCTACACTTTTCCACCATGATGACCACGGAAAACCCAACAAAACCCAACGGAGACCCCAAAACACGTCAAAGAAAACCCAAACAAGAACTGCATCACCCCAAAAAACAGAAGAAAACCCCAAATACCGTGAATCCACCCCAAAAGTCCCCCTAAACCTACCTGATGTTCTCCAAAAACCCACAATTTACACTTTTCCACCATGATGACCAACAAGAACCCAACTAAAACCAAACGGAGACCCCAAAACACGTCGAAAACACCCCAAAAAAGGAACTGCATCACCCAAAAAAAACAGAAGAAAAGCCCAAATACCATGAATCCACCCCAAAAGTCCCCTAAACCTACCTGAAGTTCTCCAAAACCCACAATCTACACTTTTCCACCATGATGACCATGGAAAACCCAACGAAACCCAACGGAGACCCCAAAACACGTCAAAAACACCTCAAATAGAACGGGACCAACACAAAAAAACGAAAGAAAATCCCAAAAGCCATAGATCCACCCCAAAAGTCCCCCTAAATTTACCTGATGTTCTCCAAAACCCACAATCTACACTTTTCCACCATGATGACCACGGAAAACCCAACAAGACCCAACGGAGACCACAAAACACGTCAAAAACACCCCAAAAAAGAACTGCATCACCCCAAAAAACAGAAGAAAACCCCATACACCATGAATCCACCCCAAAAGAACCCCTAAACCTACCTGATGTTCTTCAAAACCCACAATCTACACTTTTCCACCACGATGACAACGGAAAACCCAACAAAACCCAACGGAGACCCCAAAACACGTCAAAAACACCCCAAACAAGAACTGCATCACACCAAAAACCAGAAGAAAAGCCCAAATACCATGAATCCACCCCAAAAGTCCCCTAAACCTACCTGAAGTTCTCCAAAACCCACAATCTACACTTTTCCACCACGATGACAACGGAAAACCCAACAAAACCCTACGGAGACCCCAAAACACGTCAAAAACACCCCAAAAATGAAAGGCAGCACCCCAAAAAACAGAAGAAAACACCAAATACCATGAATCCACCCCAAAAGTCCCCCTAAACCTACCTGAAATTCTCCTAAACCCACAATCTACACTTTATCACCATGATGACCAACAAGAACCCAATTAAAACCAAACGGAGACCACAAAACATGTCAAAAACACCCCAAAAAAGGAACTGCATCACCCAAAAAAACAGAAGAAAACCCCATATACCATGAATCCACCCCAAAAGTCCCCTAAACCTACCTGAAGTTCTCCAAAACCCACAATCTACACTTTTCCATCATGATGACCATGGAAAACCCAACGAAACCCAACGGAGACCCCAAAACACGTCAAAAACACCCCAAACAAGAACGGGATCAACACAAAAAACGAAAGAAAAACCCCAAAGCCATAGATCCACCCCAAAAGTCCCCCTAAACCTACCTGATGTTCTCCAAAAACCAACAAATTACACTTTTCCACCATGATGACCACGGAAAACCCAACGAAACCCAACGGAGACCCCAAAACATGTCAAAAACACCCCAAAAAAGGAACTGCATCAACCCAAAAAACAGAAGAAAAGCCCAAATACCATGAATCCACCCCAAAAGAACCCCTAAACCTACCTGATGTTCTCCAAAACCCACAATCTACACTTTTCCACCACGATGACAACGGAAAACCCAACAAAACCCTATGGAGACAACAAAACATGTCAAAAACACTCCAAAAAAGGAACTGCATCACCACAAAAAACAGAAGAAAACTCCAAATACCATAGATCCACCACAAAAGTCCCCCTAAACCTACCTGAAATTCTCCAAAACCCACAATCTACACTTTTCCACCACGATGACCACGGAAAACCCAATGAAACCCAACGGAGACCCCAAAACACGTCAAAAAAACCCCAAACAAGAACGGGATCAACACAGAAAATGAAAGAAAACCCCCAAAGCCATAGATCCAACCCAAAAGTACCCTAAACCTACCTGATGTTCTCCAAAACCCACAATCTACACTTTTCCACCATGATGACCAACAAGAACCCAACTAAAACCAAACGGAGACACCAAAACATGTCAAAAACACCCCAAAAAAGAACTGCATCACCCCAAAAAAGAGAAGAAAAGCCCAAATACCATGAATCCACCCCAAAAGTCCCCTAAACCTACCTGAAGTTCTCCAAAACCCACAATCTACACTTTTCCACCATGATGACCACGGAAAAACCAACAAAACCCAACGGAGACCCCAAAACACGTCAAAAACACCCCAAACAAGAACGGGATCAACACAAAAAACGAAAGAAAACCCCCAAAGCCATAGATCCACCCCAAAAGTCCCCCTAAACCTACCTGATGTTCTTCAAAACCCCACAATTTACACTTTTCCACCATGATGACCAACAAGAACCCAACTAAAAGCAAACGGAGACCAAAAAACATGTCAAAAACACCCCAAAAAAGGAACTGCATCACCCAAAAAACAGAAGAAAAGCCCAAATACCATGAATCCACCCCAAAAGTCCCCTAAACGTACCTGATGTTTTCCAAAAACCCACAATCTACACTTTTCCACCATGATGACCACGGAAAACTCAACGAAACCCAACGGAGACCCCAAAACACGTCAAAAACACCCCAAAAAAGAACTGCATCACCCCAAAAAACAGAAGAAAACACCATATACCATGAATACACCCCAAAAGTCCCCTAAACCTACCTGAAGTTCTCCAAAAACCCACAAATTACACTTTTCCACCATGATGACCACGGAAAACCCAACGAAACCCAACGGAGACCCCAAAACACGTCAAAAACACCCCAAAAAAGAACTGCATCACCCCAAAAAACAGAAGAAAACCCCATATACCATGAATCCACCCCAAAAGTCCCCCTAAACCTACCTGATGTTCTCCAAAAACCAACAAATTACACTTTTCCACCATGATGACCACGGAAAACCCAACGAAACCCTACGGAGACCCCAAAACACGTCAAAAACACCCCAAAAAAGAACTGCATCACCCCAAAAAAACAGAAGAAAACCCCAAATACCATGAATCCACCCCAAAAGTCCCCTAAACCTACCTGAAGTTCTCCAAAACCCACAATCTACACTTTTCCACCATGATGACCATGGAAAACCCAACGAAACCCAACGGAGACCCCAAAACACGTCAAAAACACCCCAAACAAGAACGGGATCAACACAAAAAATGAAAGAAAACCCCCAAAGCCATAGATCCAACCCAAAAGTACCCTAAACCTACCTGATGTTCTCCAAAACCCACAATCTACACTTTTCCACCATGATGACCAACAAGAACCCAACTAAAACCAAACGGAGACACCAAAACATGTCAAAAACACCCCAAAAAAGAACTGCATCACCCCAAAAAAGAGAAGAAAAGCCCAAATACCATGAATCCACCCCAAAAGTCCCCTAAACCTACCTGAAGTTCTCCAAAACCCACAATCTACACTTTTCCACCATGATGACCACGGAAAAACCAACAAAACCCAACGGAGACCCCAAAACACGTCAAAAACACCCCAAACAAGAACGGGATCAACACAAAAACCGAAAGAAAACCCCCAAAGCCATAGATCCACCCCAAAAGTCCCCCTAAACCTACCTGATGTTCTTCAAAACCCCAGAATTTACACTTTTCCACCATGATGACCAACAAGAACCCAACTAAAAGCAAACGGAGACCACAAAACATGTCAAAAACACCCCAAAGAAGGAACTGCATCACCCCAAAAAAACAGAAGAAAAGCCCATATACCATGAATCCACCCCAAAAGTCCCCCTAAACCTACCTGATGTTCTCCAAAAACCAACAAATTACACTTTTCCACCATGATGACCACGGAAAACCCAACGAAACCCTACGGAGACCCCAAAACACGTCAAAAACACCCCAAAAAAGAACTGCATCACCCCAAAAAAACAGAAGAAAACCCCAAATACCATGAATCCACCCCAAAAGTCCCCTAAACCTACCTGAAGTTCTCCAAAACCCACAATCTACACTTTTCCACCATGATGACCATGGAAAACCCAACGAAACCCAACGGAGACCCCAAAACACGTCAAAAACAGCCCAAAAAAGAACTGCATCACCCCAAAAAACAGAAGAAAACCCCATATACCAAGAATCCACCCCAAAAGTCCCCCTAAACCTACCTGATGTTCTCCAAAACCCACAATCTACACTTTTCCACCATGATGACCACGGAAAACCCAACAAAACCCAACGGAGACCCCAAAACACGTCAAAGACAACCCAAACAAGAACTGCATCACCCCAAAAAACAGAAGAAAACCCCAAATACCGTGAATCCACCCCAAAAGTCCCCCTAAACCTACCTGATGTTCTCCAAAAACCCACAATTTACACTTTTCCACCATGATGACCAACAAGAACCCAACTAAAACCAAACGGAGACCCCAAAACACGTCGAAAACACCCCAAAAAAGGAACTGCATCACCCAAAAAAAACAGAAGAAAAGCCCAAATACCATGAATCCACCCCAAAAGTCCCCTAAACCTACCTGAAGTTCTCCAAAACCCACAATCTACACTTTTCCACCATGATGACCATGGAAAACCCAACGAAACCCAACGGAGACCCCAAAACACGTCAAAAACACCTCAAATAGAACGGGACCAACACAAAAAAACGAAAGAAAATCCCAAAAGCCATAGATCCACCCCAAAAGTCCCCCTAAATTTACCTGATGTTCTCCAAAACCCACAATCTACACTTTTCCACCACGATGACAACGGAAAACCCAACAAGACCCAACGGAGACCACAAAACACGTCAAAAACACCCCAAAAAAGAACTGCATCACCCCAAAAAAACAGAAGAAAACCCCATACACCATGAATCCACCCCAAAAGAACCCCTAAACCTACCTGATGTTCTTCAAAACCCACAATCTACACTTTTCCACCACGATGACAACGGAAAACCCAACAAAACCCTACGGAGACCCCAAAACACGTCAAAAACACCCCAAAAATGAAAGGCAGCACCCCAAAAAACAGAAGAAAACACCAAATACCATGAATCCACCCCAAAAGTCCCCCTAAACCTACCTGAAATTCTCCTAAACCCACAATCTACACTTTATCACCATGATGACCAACAAGAACCCAATTAAAACCAAACGGAGACCACAAAACATGTCAAAAACACCCCAAAAAAGGAACTGCATCACCCAAAAAAACAGAAGAAAACCCCATATACCATGAATCCACCCCAAAAGTCCCCTAAACCTACCTGAAGTTCTCCAAAACCCACAATCTACACTTTTCCATCATGATGACCATGGAAAACCCAACGAAACCCAACGGAGACCCCAAAACACGTCAAAAACACCCCAAACAAGAACGGGATCAACACAAAAAACGAAAGAAAAACCCCAAAGCCATAGATCCACCCCAAAAGTCCCCCTAAACCTACCTGATGTTCTCCAAAAACCAACAAATTACACTTTTCCACCATGATGACCAACAAGAACCCAACTAAAAGCAAACGGAGACCAAAAAACATGTCAAAAACACCCCAAAAAAGGAACTGCATCACCCAAAAAACAGAAGAAAAGCCCAAATACCATGAATCCACCCCAAAAGTCCCCTAAACGTACCTGATGTTTTCCAAAAACCCACAAATTACACTTTTCCACCATGATGACCACGGAAAACTCAACGAAACCCAACGGAGACCCCAAAACACGTCAAAAACACCCCAAAAAAGAACTGCATCACCCCAAAAAACAGAAGAAAACACCATATACCATGAATACACCCCAAAAGTCCCCTAAACCTACCTGAAGTTCTCCAAAAACCCACAAATTACACTTTTCCACCATGATGACCACGGAAAACCCAACGAAACCCAACGGAGACCCCAAAACACGTCAAAAACACCCCAAAAAAGAACTGCATCACCCCAAAAAACAGAAGAAAACCCCATATACCATGAATCCACCCCAAAAGTCCCCCTAAACCTACCTGATGTTCTCCAAAAACCAACAAATTACACTTTTCCACCATGATGACCACGGAAAACCCAACGAAACCCTACGGAGACCCCAAAACACGTCAAAAACACCCCAAAAAAGAACTGCATCACCCCAAAAAAACAGAAGAAAACCCCAAATACCATGAATCCACCCCAAAAGTCCCCTAAACCTACCTGAAGTTCTCCAAAACCCACAATCTACACTTTTCCACCATGATGACCATGGAAAACCCAACGAAACCCAACGGAGACCCCAAAACACGTCAAAAACACCCCAAACAAGAACGGGATCAACACAAAAAATGAAAGAAAACCCCCAAAGCCATAGATCCAACCCAAAAGTACCCTAAACCTACCTGATGTTCTCCAAAACCCACAATCTACACTTTTCCACCATGATGACCAACAAGAACCCAACTAAAACCAAACGGAGACACCAAAACATGTCAAAAACACCCCAAAAAAGAACTGCATCACCCCAAAAAAGAGAAGAAAAGCCCAAATACCATGAATCCACCCCAAAAGTCCCCTAAACCTACCTGAAGTTCTCCAAAACCCACAATCTACACTTTTCCACCATGATGACCACGGAAAAACCAACAAAACCCAACGGAGACCCCAAAACACGTCAAAAACACCCCAAACAAGAACGGGATCAACACAAAAACCGAAAGAAAACCCCCAAAGCCATAGATCCACCCCAAAAGTCCCCCTAAACCTACCTGATGTTCTTCAAAACCCCAGAATTTACACTTTTCCACCATGATGACCAACAAGAACCCAACTAAAAGCAAACGGAGACCACAAAACATGTCAAAAACACCCCAAAGAAGGAACTGCATCACCCCAAAAAAACAGAAGAAAAGCCCATATACCATGAATCCACCCCAAAAGTCCCCCTAAACCTACCTGATGTTCTCCAAAAACCAACAAATTACACTTTTCCACCATGATGACCACGGAAAACCCAACGAAACCCTACGGAGACCCCAAAACACGTCAAAAACACCCCAAAAAAGAACTGCATCACCCCAAAAAAACAGAAGAAAACCCCAAATACCATGAATCCACCCCAAAAGTCCCCTAAACCTACCTGAAGTTCTCCAAAACCCACAATCTACACTTTTCCACCATGATGACCATGGAAAACCCAACGAAACCCAACGGAGACCCCAAAACACGTCAAAAACAGCCCAAAAAAGAACTGCATCACCCCAAAAAACAGAAGAAAACCCCATATACCAAGAATCCACCCCAAAAGTCCCCCTAAACCTACCTGATGTTCTCCAAAAACCAACAAATTACACTTTTCCACCATGATGACCACGGAAAACCCAACGAAACCCTACGGAGACCCCAAAACACGTCAAAAACACCCCAAAAAAGAAAGGCAGCACCCCAAAAAAACAGAAGAAAACACCAAATACCATAGATCCACCACAAAAGTCCCCCAAAACCTACCTGATGTTCTCCAAAACCCACAATCTACACTTTTCCACCATGATGACCAACAAGAACCCAACTAAAACCAAACGGAGACCCCAAAACACGTCAAAAACACCCCAAACAAGAACTGCATCACACCAAAAACCAGAAGAAAACCCCAAATACCATGAATCCACCCCAAAAGTCCCCTAAACCTACCTGAAGTTCTCCAAAACCCACAATCTACACTTTTCCACCACGATGACCACGGAAAACCCAACAAAACCCTACGGAGACCCCAAAACACGTCAAAGACAACCCAAAAAAGAACTGCATCACCCCAAAAAACAGAAGAAAACCCCAAATACCATGAATCCACACCAAAAGTCCCCTAAACCTACCTGAAGTTCTCCAAAACCCACAATCTACACTTTTCCACCATGATGACCAACAAGAACCCAACTAAAACCAAACGGAGACCCCAAAACACGTTAAAAACACCCCAAAAAAGGAACTGCATCACCCAAAAAACACAGAACAAAACCCCAAATACCATGAATCCACCCCAAAAGTCCCCTAAACCTACCTGAAGTTCTCCAAAACCCACAATCTACACTTTTCCACCATGATGACCACGGAAAACCCAACGAAACCCAATGGAGACCCCAAAACACGTCAAAAACACCTCAAATAGAACGGGACCAACACAAAAAAACGAAAGAAAAACCCAAAAGCCATAGATCCACCCCAAAAGTCCCCCTAAATTTACCTGATGTTCTCCAAAACCCACAATTTACACTTTTCCACCATGATGACAATGGAAAACCCAACAAGACCCAACGGAGACCACAAAACACGTCAAAAACACCCCAAAAAAGAACTGCATCACCCCAAAAAAACAGAAGAAAACCCCATACACCATGAATCCACCCCAAAAGAACCCCTAAACCTACCTGATGTTCTCCAAAACCCACAATCTACACTTTTCCACCACGATGACAACGGAAAACCCAACAAAACCCTACGGAGACCCCAAAACACGTCAAAAACACCCCAAACAAGAACTGCATCACACCAAAAACCAGAAGAAAACCCCAAATACCATGAATCCACCCCAAAAGTCCCCTAAACCTACCTGAAGTTCTCCAAAACCCACAATCTACACTTTTCCACCACGATGACAACGGAAAACCCAACAAAACCCTATGGAGACCCCAAAACACGTCAAAAACACCCCAAAAAAGGAACTGCATCACCCCAAAAAACAGAAGAAAACTCCAAATACCATAGATCCACCACAAAAGTCCCCCTAAACCTACCTGAAATTCTCCAAAACCCACAATCTACACTTTTCCACCATGATGACCACGGAAAACCCAACGAAACCCAATGGAGACGCCAAAACACGTCAAAAACACCCCAAACAAGAACGGGATCAACACAAACAACGAAAGAAAACCCCCAAAGCCATAGATCCACCCCAAAAGTCCCACTAAACCTACCTGATGTTCTCCAAAAACCCACAATTTACACTTTTCCACCATGATGACCAACAAGAACCCAACTAAAACCAAACGGAGACACCAAAACATGTCAAAAACACCCCAAACAAGAATGGGATCAACACAAAAAACAGAAGAAAAGCCCAAATACCATGAATCCACCCCAAAAGTCCCCTAAACCTACCTGAAGTTCTCCAAAACCCACAATCTACACTTTTCCACCATGATGACCACGGAAAAACCAACAAAACCCAACGGAGACCCCAAAACACGTCTAAAACACCCCAAACAAGAACGGGATCAACACAAAAACCGAAAGAAAACCCCCAAAGCCATAGATCCACCCCAAAAGTCCCCCTAAACCTACCTGATGTTCTTCAAAACCCACAATCTACACTTTTCCACCACGATGACAACGGAAAACCCAACAAAACCCTACGGAGACCACAAAACACGTCAAAAACACCCCAAAAAAGGAACTGCATCACCCCAAAAAACAGAAGAAAACTCCAAATACCATAGATCCACTTCAAAAGTCCCCCTAAACCTACCTGAAATTCTCCAAAACCCACAATCTACACTTTTCCACCATGATGACCACGGAAAACCCAACGAAACCCAATGGAGACCCCAAAACATGTCAAAAACACCCCAAAGAAGAACGGGATCAACACAAACAACGAAAGAAAACCCCAAAAGCCATAGATCCACCCCAAAAGTCCCCCTAAACCTACGTGATGTTCTCCAAAACCCACAATCTACACTTTTCCACCATGATGACCAACAAGAACCCAACTAAAAGCAAACGGAGACCACAAAACATGTCAAAAACACCCCAAAAAAGGAACTGCATCACCCCAAAAAAAACAGAAGAAAAGCCCAAATACCATGAATCCACCCCAAAAGTCCCCTAAACCTACCTGAAGTTCTCCAAAACCCACAATCTACACTTTTCCACCACGATGACAACGGAAAACCCAACAAAACCCAACGGAGACCCCAAAACACGTCAAAAACACCCAAAACAAGAACGGGATCAACACGAAAAACGAAAGAAAACACCAAAAGCCATAGATCCACCACAAAAGTCCCCCTAAACGTACCTGATGTTCTCCAAAACCCCAGAATTTACACTTTTCCACCATGATGACCAACAAGAACCCAACTAAAACCAAACGGAGACACCAAAACATGTCAAAAACACCCCAAAAAAGAACTGCATCACCCCAAAAAGAGAAGAAAACCCCAAATACCATGAATCCACCCCAAATGTCCCCTAAACCTACCTGAAGTTCTCCAAAACCCACAATCTACACTTTTCCACCACGATGACCAGGAAAACCCAACGAAACCCAACGGAGACCCCAAAACACGTCAAAAACACCCCAAAAAAAAACGGGATCAACACAAAAAATGAAAGAAAACACCAAAAGCCATAGATCCACCACAAAAGTCCACCTAAACCTACCAGATGTTCTCCAAAACCCCACAATTTACACTTTTCCACCATGATGACCAACAAGAACCCAACTAAAACCAAACGGAGACACCAAAACATGTCAAAAACACCCCAAAAAAGAACTGCATCACCCCAAAAAGAGAAGAAAACCCCAAATACCATGAATCCACCCCAAATGTCCCCTAAACCTACCTGAAGTTCTCCAAAACCCACAATCTACACTTTTCCACCATGATGACCACGGAAAACCCAACGAAACCCAACGGAGACCCCAAAACACATCAAAAACACCCCAAACAAGAACGGGATCAACACGAAAAACGAAAGAAAACCCCAAAAGCCATAGATCCACCCCAAAAGTCCCCCTAAACCTACCTGATGTTCTCCAAAACCCCACAATTTACACTTTTCCACCATGATGACCAACAAGAACCCAACTAAAACCAAACGGAGACACCAAAACATGTCAAAAACACCCCAAAAAAGAACTGCATCACCCCAAAAAGAGAAGAAAACCCCAAATACCATGAATCCACCCCAAATGTCCCCTAAACCTACCTGAAGTTCTCCAAAACCCACAATCTACACTTTTCCACCACGATGACCAGGAAAACCCAGCGAAACCCAACGGAGACCCCAAAACACGTCAAAAACACCCCAAATAGAACGGGATCAACACAAAAAAACGAAAGAAAACCCCAAAAGCCATAGATCCACCCCAAAAGTCCCCCTAATCCTACCACATATTCTCCAAAACTCCACAATTTACACTTTTCCACCATGATGACCAACAAGAACCCAACTAAAACCAAACGGAGACTACAAAACATGTCAAAAACACCCCAAAAAAGAACTGCATCACCCCAAAAAGAGAAGAAAAGCCCAAATACCATGAATCCACCCCAAAAGTCCCCTAAACCTACCTGAAGTTCTCCAAAACCCACAATCTACACTTTTCCACCATGATGACCACGGAAAACCCAACGAAACCCAACGGACACACCAAAACAAGTAAAAAACACCCCAAACAGAACGGGATCAACACAAAAAACGAAAGAAAACCCCAAAAGCCATAGATCCACCCCAAAAGTCCCCCTAAACCTAACAGATGTTCTCCAAAACCCACAATCTACACTTTTCCACCATGATGACCAACAAGAACCCAACTAAAACCAAACGGAGACACCAAAACATGTCAAAAACACCCCAAAAAAGAACTGCATCACCCCAAAACGAGAAGAAAACCCCAAATACCATGAATCCACCCCAAAAGACCCCCTAAACCTACCTGAATTTCTCCAAAACCCACAATCTACACTTTTCCACCACGATGGCAACGGAAAACCCAACGAAACCCAACGGAGACCCCAAAACACGTCAAAAACACCCCAAACAAGAACGGGATCAACACAAACAACGAAAGAAAACCCCCAAAGCCATAGATCCACCCCAAAAGTCCCCCTAAACCTACCTGATGTTCTCCAAAAACCACAATCTACACTTTTCCACCATGATGACAAACAAGAACCCAACTAAAACCAAACTGAGACCCAAAAACATGTCAAAAACAACCCAAAAAAGAACTGCATCACCCCAAAAACCAGAAGAAAACCCCAAATACCATGAATCCACCCCAAAAGTCCCCTAAACCTACCTGAAGTTCTCCAAAACCCACAATCTACACTTTTCCACCACGATGACAACGGAAAACCCAACAAAACCCTACGGAGACCACAAAACACGTCAAAAACACCCCAAAAAAGGAACTGCATCACCCCAAAAAACAGAAGAAAACTCCAAATACAATAGATCCACCACAAAAGTCCCCCTAAACCTACCTGAAATTCTCCAAAACCCACAATCTACACTTTTCCACCATGATGACCACGGAAAACCCAACGAAACCCAATGGAGACCCCAAAACACGTCAAAAACACCCCAAACAAGAACGGGATCAACACAAAAAATGAAAGAAAACCCCCAAAGCCATAGATCCACCCCAAAAGTCCCCTAAACATACCTGATGTTCTCCAAAACCCACAATCTACACTTTTCCACCATGATGACCACGGAAAACCCAACAAAACCCAACGGAGACCCCAAAACACGTCAAAGACACTCCAAACAAGAACTGCATCACCCCAAAAAAACAGAAAAAAACTCCAAATACCATGAATCCACCCCAAAAGTCCCCTAAACCTACCTGAAGTTCTCCAAAACCCACAATCTACATTTTCCACCATGATGACCATGCAAAACTTAACGAAACCCAACGGAGACCCCAAAACACGTCCAAAACACCCCAAAAAAGAACGGGATCAACACAAACAACGAAAGAAAACCCCCAAAGCCATAGATCCACCCCAAAAGTCCCCCTAAACCTACCTGATGTTCTCCAAAAACCCACAATTTACACTTTTCCACCATGATGACAAACAAGAACCCAACTAAAACCAAACGGAGACCCCAAAACACGTCAAAAACACCCCAAAAAAGGAACTGCATCACCCAAAAAACACAGAAGAAAACCCCAAATACCATGAATCCACCCCAAAAGTCCCCTAAACCTACCTGAAGTTCTCCAAAACCCACAATCTACACTTTTCCACCACGATGACAACGGAAAACCCAACGAAACCCAATGGAGACCCCAAAACACGTCAAAAACACCTCAAATAGAACGGGACCAACACAAAAAAACGAAAGAAAACCCCAAAAGCCATAGATCCACCCCAAAAGTCCCCCTAAATTTACCTGATGTTCTCCAAAACCCACAATCTACACGTTTCCACCATGATGACAATGGAAAACCCAACAAGACCCAACGGAGACCAAAAAACACGTCAAAAACACCCCAAAAAAGAACTGCATCACCCCAAAAAACAGAAGAAAACCCCATACACCATGAATCCACCCCAAAAGAACCCCTAAACCTACCTGATGTTCTTCAAAACCCACAATCTACACTTTTCCACCACGATGACAACGGAAAACCCAACAAAACCCTACGGAGACCCCAAAACACGTCAGAAACACCCCAAACAAGAACTGCATCACACCAAAAACCAGAAGAAAACCCCAAATACCATGAATCCACCCCAAAAGTCCCCTAAACCTACCTGAAGTTCTCCAAAACCCACAATCTACACTTTTCCACCACGATGACAACGGAAAACCCAACAAAACCCTACGGAGACCCCAAAACACGTCAAAAACACCCCAAAAAAGGAACTGCATCACCCCAAAAAACAGAAGAAAACTCCAAATACCATAGATCCACCCCAAAAGTCCCCCTAAACCTACCTGATGTTCTCCAAAAACCCACAATTTACACTTTTCCACCATGATGACCAACAAGAACCCAACTAAAACCAAACGGAGACACCAAAACATGTCAAAAACACCCCAAACAAGAATGGGATCAACACAAAAAACAGAAGAAAACCCCAAATACCATGAATCCACCCCAAAAGTCCCCCTAAACCTACCTGAAGTTCTCCAAAACCCACAATCTACACCTTTCCACCATGATGACCACGGAAAAACCAACAAAACCAAACGGAGACCCCAAAACACGTCAAAAACACCCCAAACAAGAACGGGATCAACACAAAAAACGAAAGAAAACCCCAAAAGCCATAGATCCACCCCAAAAGTCCCCCTAAACCTACCTGATGTTCTTCAAAACCCACAATCTACACTTTTCCACCACGATGACAACGGAAAACCCAACAAAACCCTACGGAGACCACAAAACACGTCAAAAACACCCCAAAAAAGGAACTGCATCACCCCAAAAAACAGAAGAAAACTCCAAATACCATAGATCCACTTCAAAAGTCCCCCTAAACCTACCTGAAATTCTCCAAAACCCACAATCTACACTTTTCCACCATGATGACCACGGAAAACCCAACGAAACCCAATGGAGACCCCAAAACATGTCAAAAACACCCCAAACAAGAACGGGATCAACACAAACAACGAAAGAAAACCCCAAAAGCCATAGATCCACCCCAAAAGTCCCCCTAAACCTACGTGATGTTCTCCAAAACCCACAATCTACACTTTTCCACCATGATGACCAACAAGAACCCAACTAAAAGCAAACGGAGACCACAAAACATGTCAAAAACACCCCAAAAAAGGAACTGCATCACCCCCAAAAAAACAGAAGAAAAGCCCAAATACCATGAATCCACCCCAAAAGTCCCCTAAACCTACCTGAAGTTCTCCAAAACCCACAATCTACACTTTTCCACCACGATGACAATGGAAAACCCAACAAAACCCAACGGAGACCCCAAAACACGTCAAAAACACCCCAAACAAGAACGGGATCAACACGAAAAATGAAAGAAAACACCAAAAGCCATAGATCCACCACAAAAGCCCCCCTAAACCTACCTGATGTTCTCCAAAACCCCAGAATTTACACTTTTCCACCATGATGACCAACAAGAACCCAACTAAAACCAAACGGAGACAACAAAACATGTCAAAAACACCCCAAAAAAGAACTGCATCACCCCAAAAAGAGAAGAAAACCCCAAATACCATGAATCCACCCCAAATGTCCCCTAAACCTACCTGAAGTTCTCCAAAACCCACAATCTACACTTTTCCACCACGATGACCAGGAAAACCCAACGAAACCCAACGGAGACCCCAAAACACGTCAAAAACACCCCAAAAAAGAACGGGATCAACACAAAAAATGAAAGAAAACACCAAAAGCCATAGATCCACTCCAAAAGTCCCCCTAAACCTACCAGATGTTCTCCAAAACCCCACAATTTACACTTTTCCACCATGATGACCAACAAGAACCCAACTAAAACCAAACGGAGACACCAAAACATGTCAAAAACACCCCAAAAAAGAACTGCATCACCCCAAAAAGAGAAGAAAACCCCAAATACCATGAATCCACCCCAAATGTCCCCTAAACATACCTGAAGTTCTCCAAAACCCACAATCTACACTTTTCCACCATGATGACCACGGAAAACCCAACGAAACCCAACGGACACCCCAAAACACGTCAAAAACACCCCAAACAAGAACGGGATCAACACGAAAAACGAAAGAACACCCCAAAAGCCATAGATCCACCCCAAAAGTCCCCCTAAACCTACCTGATGTTCTCCAAAACCCCAGAATTTACACTTTTCCACCATGATGACCAACAAGAACCCAACTAAAAGCAAACGGAGACACCAAAACATGTCAAAAACACCCCAAAAAAGAACTGCATCACCCCAAAAAGAGAAGAAAACCCCAAATACCATGAATCCACCCCAAATGTCCCCTAAACCTACCTGACGTTCTCCAAAACCCACAATCTACACTTTTCCACCACGATGACCAGGAAAACCCAGCGAAACCCAACGGAGACCCCAAAACACGTCAAAAACACCCCAAATAGAACGAGATCAACACAAAAAAACGAAAGAAAACCCCAAAAGCCATAGATCCACCCCAAAAGTCCCCCTAATCCTACCACATATTCTCCTAAACTCCACAATTTACACTTTTCCACCATGATGACCAACAAGAACCCAACTAAAACCAAACGGAGACCACAAAACACGTCAAAAACACCCCAAAAAAGAACTGCATCACCCCAAAAAGAGAAGAAAAGCCCAAATACCATGAATCCACCCCAAATGTCCCCTAAACCTACCTGAAGTTCTCCAAAACCCACAATCTACACTTTTCCACCACGATGACCAGGAAAACCCAACGAAACCCAACGGAGACCCCAAAACACGTCAAAAACACCCCAAAAAAAAACGGGATCAACACAAAAAATGAAAGAAAACACCAAAAGCCATAGATCCACCCCAAAAGTCCCCCTAAACCTACCAGATGTTCTCCAAACCCCACAATTTACACTTTTCCATCATGATGACCAACAAGAACCCAACTAAAACCAAACGGAGACACCAAAACATGTCAAAAACACCCCAAAAAAGAACTGCATCACCCCAAAAAGAGAAGAAAACACCAAATACCATGAATCCACCCCAAATATCCCCTAAACCTACCTGAAGTTCTCCAAAACCCACAATCTACACTTTTCCACTACGATGGCAAAGGAAAACCCAACGAAACCCAACGGAGACCCCAAAACACGTCAAAAACACCCCAAAAAAGAACGGGATCAACACAAAAAATGAAAGAAAACACCAAAAGCCATAGATCCACTCCAAAAGTCCCCCTAAACCTACCAGATGTTCTCCAAAACCCCACAATTTACACTTTTCCACCATGATGACCAACAAGAACCCAACTAAAACCAAACGGAGACACCAAAACATGTCAAAAACACCCCAAAAAAGAACTGCATCACCCCAAAAAGAGAAGAAAACCCCAAATACCATGAATCCACCCCAAATGTCCCCTAAACCTACCTGAAGTTCTCCAAAACCCACAATCTACACTTTTCCACCATGATGACCACGGAAAACCCAACGAAACCCAATGGACACCCCAAAACACGTCAAAAACACCCCAAACAAGAACGGGATCAACACGAAAAACGAAAGAAAACCCCAAAAGCCATAGATCCACCCCAAAAGTCCCCCTAAACCTACCTGATGTTCTCCAAAACCCCAGAATTTACACTTTTCCACCATGATGACCAACAAGAACCCAACTAAAACCAAACGGAGACACCAAAACATGTCAAAAACACCCCAAAAAAGAACTGCATCACCCCAAAAAGAGAAGAAAACACCAAATACCATGAATCCACCCCAAATGTCCCCTAAACCTACCTGAAGTTCTCCAAAACCCACAATCTACACTTTTCCACTACGATGGCAAAGGAAAACCCAACGAAACCCAACGGAGACCCCAAAACACGTAAAAAACACCCCAAATAGAACGGGATCAACACAAAAAACGAAAGAAAACCCCAAAAGCCATAGATCCACCCCAAAGGTCCCCCTAAACCTACCAGATGTTCTCCAAAACCCCACAATTTACATTTTTCCACCATGATGACCAACAAGAACCCAACTAAAACCCAACGGAGGCCCCAAAACATGTCAAAAACACCCCAAAAAAGAACTGTATCACCCCAAAAAGAGAAGAAAGCCCCATATACCATGAATCCACCCCAAAAGTCCCCCTAAACCTACCTGATGTTCTCCAAAACCCACAATCTACACTTTTCCACCATGATGACCATGGATAACCCAACAAAACCCCAACGGAGACCCCAAAACACGTCAAAAAAAAACCAAATAGAACGGGATCAACACAAAAAACGAAAGAAAACCCCAAAAGCCATAGATCCACCCCAAAAGTCCCCCTAAACCTACCTGATGTTCTCCAAAACCCACAATCTACACTTTTCCACCATGATGACCAACAAGAACCCAACTAAAAGCAAACGGAGACACCAAAACATGTCAAAAACACCCCAAACAAGAATGGGATCAACACAAAAAACGAAAGAAAACCCCATATACCATGAATCCACCCCAAAAGTCCCCTAAACCTACCTGAAGTTCTCCAAAACCCACAATCTACACTTTTCGACCATGATGACAACGGAAAACCCAACGACACCCAAGGGAGACACCAAAACACGTAAAAAACACCCCAAATAGAACGGGATCAACACAAAAAACGAAAGAAAACCCCAAAAGCCATAGATCCACCCCAAAAGTCCCCCTAAACCTACCTGATGTTCTCCAAAACCCTACAATTTACACTTTTCCAACATGATGACCAACAAGAACCCAACTAAAACCAAACGGAGACCCCAAAACACGTCAAAAACACCCCAAACAAGAACTGTATCACCCCAAAAAACAGAAGAAAGCCCCATATACCATGAATCCACCCCAAAAGTCCCCCTAAACCTACCTGATGTTCTCCAAAACCCACAATCTACACTTTTCCACCATGATGACCATGGATAACCCAACAAAAACCCAATGGAGACCCCAAAACACGTCAAAAACAACCCAAATAGAACGGGATAAACACATAAAACGAAAGAAAACCCCAAAAGCCATAGATCCACCCCAAAAGTCCCCCTAAACCTACCTGATGTTCTCCAAAACCCACAATCTACACTTTTCCACCATGATGACCAACAAGAACCCAACTAAAACCAAACGGAGACACCAAAACATGTCAAAAACACCCCAAACAATAATGGGATCAACACAAAAAACGAAAGAAAACCCCATATACCATGAATCCACCCCAAAAGTCCCCTAAACCTACCTGAAGTTCTCCAAAACCCACAATCTACACTTTTCCACCATGATGACCACGGAAAACCCAACGAAACCCAACGGAGACACCAAAACACGTAAAAAACACCCCAAATAGAACGGGATCAACACAAAAAACGAAAGAAAACCTCAAAAGCCATAGATCCGCCCCAAAAGTCCCCCTAAACCTACCAGATGTTCTCCAAAACCCCACAATTTACATTTTTCCACCATGATGACCAACAAGGACCCAACTAAAACCAAACGGAGACACCAAAACATGTCAAAAACACCCCAAAAAAGAACTGCATCACCCCAAAAAGAGAAGAAAACCCCATATACCATGAATCCACCCCAAAAGACCCCCTAAACCTACCTGACGTTCTCCAAAACCCACAATCTACACTTTTCCACCATGATGAAAACGGAAAACCCAACAAAACCCTACGGAGACCCCAAAACACGTCAAAGACACACCAAAAAAGGAACTGCATCACCCCAAAAAACAGAAGAAAACCTCAAATACCATGAATCCACCCCCAAAGTCCCCTAAACCTACCTGAAGTTCTCCAAAACCCACAATCTACACTTTTCCACCATGATGACCACGGAAAACCCAACGAAACCCAACGGAGACCCCAAAACACGTCAAAAACACCCCAAACAAGAATGGGATCAACACAAAAAACGAAAGAAAACCCCAAAAGCCATAGATCCACCCCAAAAGTCCCCCTAAACCTACCTGCAGTTCTCCAAAACCCACAAACTACACTTTTCCACCATGATGACCAACAAGAACCCAACTAAAACCAAACGGAGACACCAAAACACGTCAAAAACACCCCAAACAAGAATGGGATCAACACAAAAAACGAAAGAAAACCCCATATACCATGAATCCACCCCAAAAGTCCCCTAAACCTACCTGAAGTTCTCCAAAACCCACAATCTACACTTTTCCACCATGATGACAACGGAAAACCCAACGACACCCAAGGGAGACACCAAAACACGTCAAAAACACCCCAAATAGAACGGGATCAACACAAAAAACGAAAGAAAACCCCAAAAGCCATAGATCCGCCCCAAAAGTCCCCCTAAACCTACCTGAAGTTCTCCAAAACCCTACAATTTACACTTTTCCAACATGATGACCAACAAGAACCCAACTAAAACCAAACGGAGACCCCAAAACACGTCAAAAACACCCCAAACAAGAACTGTATCACCCCAAAAAACAGAAGAAAGCCCCATATACCATGAATCCACCCCAAAAGTCCCCCTAAACCTACCTGATGTTCTCCAAAACCCACAATCTACACTTTTCCACCATGATGACCATGGATAACCCAACAAAAACCCAATGGAGACCCCAAAACACGTCAAAAACAACCCAAATAGAACGGGATAAACACATAAAACGAAAGAAAACCCCAAAAGCCATAGATCCACCCCAAAAGTCCCCCTAAACCTACCTGATGTTCTCCAAAACCCACAATCTACACTTTTCCACCATGATGACCAACAAGAACCCAACTAAAACCAAACGGAGACACCAAAACATGTCAAAAACACCCCAAACAAGAATGGGATCAACACAAAAAACGAAAGAAAACCCCATATACCATGAATCCACCCCAAAAGTCCCCTAAACCTACCTGAAGTTCTCCAAAACCCACAATCTACACTTTTCCACCATGATGACCACGGAAAACCCAACGAAACCCAACGGAGACCCCAAAACACGTCAAAAACACCCCAAATAGAACGGGATCAACACAAAAAACGAAAGAAAACCCCAAAAGCCATAGATCCGCCCCAAAAGTCCCCCTAAACCTACCAGATGTTCTCCAAAACCCCACAATTTACATTTTTCCACCATGATGACCAACAAGGACCCAACTAAAACCAAACGGAGACACCAAAACATGTCAAAAACACCCCAAAAAAGAACTGCATCACCCCAAAAAGAGAAGAAAACCCCAAATACCATGAATCCACCCCAAAAGACCCCCTAAACCTACCTGAAGTTCTCCAAAACCCACAATCTACACTTTTCCACCATGATGAAAACGGAAAACCCAACAAAACCCTACGGAGACCCCAAAACACGTCAAAGACACCCCAAAAAAGGAACTGCATCACCCCAAAAAACAGAAGAAAACCTCAAATACCATGAATCCACCCCCAAAGTCCCCTAAACCTACCTGAAGTTCTCCAAAACCCACAATCTACACTTTTCCACCATGATGACCACGGAAAACCCAACGAAACCCAACGGAGACCCCAAAACACGTCAAAAACACGCCAAACAAGAATGGGATCAACACAAAAAACGAAAGAAAACCCCAAAAGCCATAGATCCACCCCAAAAGTCCCCCTAAACCTACCTGCAGTTCTCCAAAACCCACAAACTACACTTTTCCACCATGATGACCAACAAGAACCCAGCTAAAACCAAACGGAGACACCAAAACACGTCAAAAACACCCCAAACAAGAATGGGATCAACACAAAAAACGAAAGAAAACCCCATATACCATGAATCCACCCGAAAAGTCCCCCTAAACCTACCTGATGTTCTCCAAAACCCACAATTTACACTTTTCCACCATGATGAGCAACAAGAACCCAACTAAAACCAAACGGAGACACCAAAACATGTCAAAAACACCCCAAAAAAGAACTGCATCACCCCAAAAAACAGAAGAAAACACCATATACCATGAATCCACCCCAAAAGTCCCCTAAACCTACCTGAAGTTCTCCAAAACCCACAATCTACACTTTTCCACCATGATGACCACGGAAAAACCAACGAAACCAAACGGAGACACCAAAACACGTCAAAAACACCCCAAAAAAGAACGGGATCAACACAAAAAATGAAAGAAAACACCAAAAGCCATAGATCCACCCCAAAAGTCCCCCTAAACCTACCAGATGTTCTCCAAAACCCCACAATTTACATTTTTCCACCATGATGACCAACAAGAACCCAACTAAAACCCAACGGAGACCCCAAAACATGTCAAAAACACCCCAAAAAAGAACTGTATCACCCCAAAAAACAGAAGAAAGCCCCATATACCATGAATCCACCCCAAAAGTCCCCCTAAACCTACCTGATGTTCTCCAAAACCCACAATCTACACTTTTCCACCATGATGACCATGGATAACCCAACAAAAACCCAACGGAGACCCCAAAACACGTCAAAAAAAAACCAAATAGAACGGGATCAACACAAAAAACGAAAGAAAACACCAAAAGCCATAGATCCACCCCAAAAGTCCCCCTAAACCTACCTGATGTTCTCCAAAACCCACAATCTACACTTTTCCACCATGATGACCAACAAGAACCCAACTAAAACCAAACGGAGACACCAAAACATGTCAAAAACACCCCAAACAAGAATGGGATCAACACAAAAAACGAAAGAAAACCCCATATACCATGAATCCACCCCAAAAGTCCCCTAAACCTACCTGAAGTTCTCCAAAACCGACAATCTACACTTTTCCACCATGATGACCACGGAAAACCCAACGAAACCCAACGGAGACACCAAAACACGTAAAAAACACCCCAAATAGAACGGGATCAACACAAAAAACGAAAGAAAACCTCAAAAGCCATAGATCCGCCCCAAAAGTCCCCCTAAACCTACCAGATGTTCTCCAAAACCCCACAATTTACATTTTTCCACCATGATGACCAACAAGGACCCAACTAAAACCAAACGGAGACACCAAAACATGTCAAAAACACCCCAAAAAAGAACTGCATCACCCCAAAAAGAGAAGAAAACCCCAAATACCATGAATCCACCCCAAAAGACCCCCTAAACCTACCTGACGTTCTCCAAAACCCACAATCTACACTTTTCCACCATGATGAAAACGGAAAACCCAACAAAACCCTACGGAGACCCCAAAACACGTCAAAAACACCCCAAACAAGAACTGTATCACCCCAAAAAACAGAAGAAAGCCCCATATACCATGAATCCACCCCAAAAGTCCCCCTAAACCTACCTGATGTTCTCCAAAACCCACAATCTACACTTTTCCACCATGATGACCATGGATAACCCAACAAAAACCCAATGGAGACCCCAAAACACGTCAAAAACAACCCAAATAGAACGGGATAAACACATAAAACGAAAGAAAACCCCAAAAGCCATAGATCCACCCCAAAAGTCCCCCTAAACCTACCTGATGTTCTCCAAAACCCACAATCTACACTTTTCCACCATGATGACCAACAAGAACCCAACTAAAACCAAACGGAGACACCAAAACATGTCAAAAACACCCCAAACAATAATGGGATCAACACAAAAAACGAAAGAAAACCCCATATACCATGAATCCACCCCAAAAGTCCCCTAAACCTACCTGAAGTTCTCCAAAACCCACAATCTACACTTTTCCACCATGATGACCACGGAAAACCCAACGAAACCCAACGGAGACACCAAAACACGTAAAACACACCCCAAATAGAACGGGATCAACACAAAAAACGAAAGAAAACCCCAAAAGCCATAGATCCACCCCAAAAGTCCCCCTAAACCTACCTGATGTTCTCCAAAACCCTACAATTTACACTTTTCCAACATGATGACCAACAAGAACCCAACTAAAACCAAACGGAGACCCCAAAACACGTCAAAAACACCCCAAACAAGAACTGTATCACCCCAAAAAACAGAAGAAAGCCCCATATACCATGAATCCACCCCAAAAGTCCCCCTAAACCTACCTGATGTTCTCCAAAACCCACAATCTACACTTTTCCACCATGATGACCATGGATAACCCAACAAAAACCCAATGGAGACCCCAAAACACGTCAAAAACAACCCAAATAGAACGGGATAAACACATAAAACGAAAGAAAACCCCAAAAGCCATAGATCCACCCCAAAAGTCCCCCTAAACCTACCTGATGTTCTCCAAAACCCACAATCTGCACTTTTCCACCATGATGACCAACAAGAACCCAACTAAAACCAAACGGAGACACCAAAACATGTCAAAAACACCCCAAACAATAATGGGATCAACACAAAAAACGAAAGAAAACCCCATATACCATGAATCCACCCCAAAAGTCCCCTAAACCTACCTGAAGTTCTCCAAAACCCACAATCTACACTTTTCCACCATGATGACCACGGAAAACCCAACGAAACCCAACGGAGACACCAAAACACGTAAAAAACACCCCAAATAGAACGGGATCAACACAAAAAACGAAAGAAAACCTCAAAAGCCATAGATCCGCCCCAAAAGTCCCCCTAAACCTACCAGATGTTCTCCAAAACCCCACAATTTACATTTTTCCACCATGATGACCAACAAGGACCCAACTAAAACCAAACGGAGACACAAAAACATGTCAAAAACACCCCAAAAAAGAACTGCATCACCCCAAAAAGAGAAGAAAACCCCAAATACCATGAATCCACCCCAAAAGACCCCCTAAACCTACCTGACGTTCTCCAAAACCCACAATCTACACTTTTCCACCATGATGAAAACGGAAAACCCAACAAAACCCTACGGAGACCCCAAAACACGTCAAAGACACCCCAAAAAAGGAACTGCATCACCCCAAAAAACAGAAGAAAACCTCAAATACCATGAATCCACCCCAAAAGTCCCCCTAAACCTACCTGAAGTTCTCCAAAACCCACAATCTACACTTTTCCACCATGATGAAAACGGAAAACCCAACAAAACCAAACGGAGACCCCAAAACACGTCAAAGACACCCCAAAAAAGGAACTGCATCACCCCAAAAAAACAGAAGAAAACCTCAAATACCATGAATCCACCCCAAAAGTCCCCTAAACCTACCTGAAGTTCTCCAAAACCCACAATCTACACCTTTCCACCATGATGACCACGGAAAACCCAACGAAACCCAACGGAGACCCCAAAACACGTCAAAAACACCCCAAACAAGAATGGGATCAACACAAACAACGAAAGAAAACCCCAAAAGCCATAGATCCGCCCCAAAAGTCCCCCTAAACCTACCTGATGTTCTCCAAAACCCACAATCTACACTTTTCCACCATGATGACAAACAAGAACCCAACTAAAACCAAACGGAGACCACAAAACATGTCAAAAACACCCCAAAAAAGGAACTGCATCACCCCAAAAAAAACAGAAGAAAACCCCAAATACCATGAATCCACCCCAAAAGTCCCCTAAACCTACCTGAAGTTCTCCAAAACCCACAATCTACACTTTTCCACCACGATGACAACGGAAAACCCAACAAAACCCAACGGAGACCCCAAAACACGTCAAAAACACCCAAAACAAGAACGGGATCAACACGAAAAACGAAAGAAAACACCAAAAGCCATAGATCCACCACAAAAGTCCCCCTAAACCTACCTGATGTTCTCCAAAACCCCACAATTTACACTTTTCCACCATGATGACCAACAAGAACCCAACTAAAACCAAACGGAGACACCAAAACATGTCAAAAACACCCCAAAAAAGAACTGCATCACCCCAAAAAGAGAAGAAAACCCCAAATACCATGTATCCACCCCAAATGTCCCCTAAACCTACCTGAAGTTCTCCAAAACCCACAATCTACACTTTTCCACCACGATGACCAGGAAAACCCAACGAAACCCAACGGAGACCCCAAAACACGTCAAAAACACCCCAAAAAAGAACGGGATCAACACAAAAAATGAAAGAAAACACCAAAAGCCATAGATCCACCCCAAAAGTCCCCCTAAACCTACCAGATGTTCTCCAAAACCCCACAATTTACACTTTTCCACCATGATGACCAACAAGAACCCAACTAAAACCAAACGGAGACACCAAAACATGTCAAAAACACCCCAAAAAAGAACTGCATCACCCCAAAAAGAGAAGAAAACCCCAAATACCATGAATGCACCCCAAATGTCCCCTAAAACTACCTGAAGTTCTCCAAAACCCACAATCTACACTTTTCCACCATGATGACCACGGAAAACCCAACGAAAACCAACGGAGACCCCAAAACACGTCAAAAACACCCCAAACAAGAACGGGATCAACACGAAAAACGAAAGAAAACCCCAAAAGCCATAGATCCACCACAAAAGTCCCCCTAAACCTACCTGATGTTCTCCAAAACCCCAGAATTTACACTTTTCCACCATGATGACCAACAAGAACCCAACTAAAAGCAAACGGAGACACCAAAACATGTCAAAAACACCCCAAAAAAGAACTGCATCACCCCAAAAAGAGAAGAAAAGCCCAAATACCATGAATCCACCCCAAATGTCCCCTAAACCTACCTGAAGTTCTCCAAAACCCACAATCTACACTTTTCCAGCACGATGACCAGGAAAACCCAGCGAAACCCAACGGAGACCCCAAAACACGTCAAAAACACCCCAAATAGAACGGGATCAACACAAAAAAACGAAAGAAAACCCCAAAAGCCATAGATCCACCCCAAAAGTCCCCCTAATCCTACCACATATTCTCCAAAACTCCACAATTTACACTTTTACACCATGATGACCAACAAGAACCCAACTAAAACCAAAAGGAGACTACAAAACATGTCAAAAACACCCCAAAAAAGAACTGCATCACCCCAAAAAGAGAAGAAAAGCCCAAATACCATGAATCCACCCCAAATGTCCCCTAAACCTACCTGAAGTTCTCCAAAACCCACAATCTACACTTTTCCACCACGATGACCAGGAAAACCCAACGAAACCCAACGGAGACCCCAAAACACGTCAAAAACACCCCAAAAAAAAACGGGATCAACACAAAAAATGAAAGAAAACACCAAAAGCCATAGATCCACCACAAAAGTCCCCCTAAACCTACCAGATGTTCTCCAAACCCCACAATTTACACTTTTCCACCATGATGACCAACAAGAACCAACTAAAACCAAAAGGAGACACCAAAACATGTCAAAAACACCCCAAAAAAGAACTGCATCACCCCAAAAAGAGAAGAAAACACCAAATACCATGAATCCACCCCAAATGTCCCCTAAACCTACCTGAAGTTCTCCAAAACCCACAATCTACACTTTTCCACTACGATGGCAAAGGAAAACCCAACGAAACCCAACGGAGACCCCAAAACGCGTCAAAAACACCCCAAAAAAGACCGGGATCAACACAAAAAACGAAAGAAAACCCCAAAAGCCATAGATCCACCCCAAAAGTCCCCCTAAACCTACCGGATGTTCTCCAAAACCCCATACTTTACACTTTTCCACCATGATGACCAACAAGAACCCAACTAAAACCAAACAGAGACTACAAAACATGTCATAAACACGCTAAAAAAGGAACTGCATCACTCAAAAAAACAGAAGAAAACCCCAAATACCATGAATCCACCCCAAAAGTCCCCTAAACCTACCTGAAGTTCTCCAAAACCCACAATCTACACTTTTCCACCATGATGACAACGGAAAACCCAACGAAACCCAACGGAGACCCCAAAACACGTCAAAAACACCCCAAACAAGAACGGGATCAACACAAAAAACGAAAGAAAACCCCAAAAGCCATAGATCCACCCCAAAAGTCCCCCTAAACCTACCGGATGTTCTCCAAAACCCCATAATTTACACTTTTCCACCATGATGACCAACAAGAACCCAACTAAAACCAAAAGGAGACTACAAAACATGTCAAAAACACGCTAAAAAAGGAACCGCATCACCCAAAAAAACAGAAGAAAAGCCCAAATACCATGAATCCACCCCAAAAGTCCCCTAAAACTACCTGAAGTTCTCCAAAACCCACAATCTACACTTTTCCACCATGATGACCACGGAAAACCCAACGAAACCCAACGGACACACCAAAACAAGTAAAAAACACCCCAAATAGAACGGGATCAACACAAAAAACGAAAGAAAACCCCAAAAGCCATAGATCCACCACAAAAGTCCCCCTAAACCTAACAGATGTTCTCCAAAACCCACAATCTACACTTTTCCACCATGATGACCAACAAGGACCCAACTAAAACCAAACGGAGACACCAAAACATGTCAAAAACACCCCAAAAAAGAACTGCATCACACCAAAAAGAGAAGAAAACCCCAAATACCATGAATCCACCCCAAAAGACCCCCTAAACCTACCTGAATTTCTCCAAAACCCACAATCTACACTTTTCAAACACGATGGCAACGGAAAACCCAACGAAACCCAACGGAGACCCCAAAACACGTCAAAAACACCCAAAACAAGAACGGGATCAACACGAAAAACGAAAGAAAACCCCCAAAGCCATAGATCCACCCCAAAAGTCCCCCTAAACCTACCTGATGTTCTCCAAAAACCACAATCTACACTTTTCCACCATGATGACAAACAACAACCCAACTAAAACCAAACTGAGACCCAAAAACATGTCAAAAACAACCCAAAAAAGAACTGCATCACCCCAAAAAGAGAAGAAAAGCCCAAATACCATGAATCCACCCCAAAAGTCCCCTAAACCTACCTGAAGTTCTCCAAAACCCACAATCTACACTTTTCCACCATGATGACCACGGAAAACCCAACAAAACCCAACGCAGACCCCAAAACACGTCAAAAACACCCCAAACAAGAACGGGATCAAAACAAAAAATGAAAGAAAACCCCAAAAGCCATAGATCCACCCCAAAAGTCCCCCTAAACCTACCTGATGTTCTTCAAAAACCCACAATCTACATTTTTCCACGATGATGACCAACAAGAACCCAACTAAAACCAAACGGAGACACCAAAACATGTCAAAAACACGCTAAAAAAGGAACTGCATCACCCAAAAAAAACAGAAGAAAAGCCCAAATACCATGAATCCACCCCAAAAGTCCCCTAAACCTACCTGAAGTTCTCCAAAACCCACAATCTACACTTTTCCACCACGATGACAACGGAAAACCCAACAAAACCCTACGGAGACCACAAAACACGTAAAAAACACCCCAAACAAGAACGGGATCAAAACAAAAAATGAAAGAAAACCCCCAAAGCCATAGATCCACCCCAAAAGTCCCCTAAACCTACATGATGTTCTCCAAAACCCACAATCTACACTTTTCCACCATGATGACCACGGAAAACCCAACAAAACCCAACGGAGACCCCAAAACACGTCAAAGACACTCCAAACAAGAACTGCATCACCCCAAAAAACAGAAAAAAAAAACAAATACCATGAATCCACCCCAAAAGTCCCCTAAACCTACCTGAAGTTCTCCAAAACCCACAATCTACACTTTTCCACCATGATGACCATGCAAAACCCAACGAAACCCAACGGAGACCCCAAAACAAGTCTAAAACACCCCAAAAAAGAACGGGATCAACACAAAAAACGAAAGAAAACCCCCAAAGCCATAGATCCACCCCAAAAGTCCCCCTAAACCTACCTGATGTTCTCCAAAAACCCACAATTTACACTTTTCCACCATGATGACAAACAAGAACCCAACTAAAACCAAACAGAGACCCCAAAACACGTCAAAAACACCCCAAAAAAGGAACTGCATCACCCAAAAAACACAGAAGAAAACCCCAAATACCATGAATCCACCCCAAATGTCCCCTAAACCTACCTGAAGTTCTCCAAAACCCACAATCTACACTTTTCCACCACGATGACAACGGAAAACCCAACGAAACCCAATGGAGACCCCAAAACACGTCAAAAACACCTCAAATAGAACGGGACCAACACAAAAAAACGAAAGAAAAACCCAAAAGCCATAGATCCACCCCAAAAGTCCCCCTAAATTTACCTGATGTTCTCCAAAACCCACAATCTACACGTTTCCACCATGATGACAATGGAAAACCCAACAAGACCCAACGGAGACCAAAAAACACGTCAAAAACACCCCAAAAAAGAACTGCATCACCCCAAAAAACAGAAGAAAACCCCATACACCATGAATCCACCCCAAAAGAACCCCTAAACCTACCTGATGTTCTTCAAAACCCACAATCTACACTTTTCCACCACGATGACAACGGAAAACCCAACAAAACCCTACGGAGACCCCAAAACACGTCAAAAACACCCCAAACAAGAACTGCATCACACCAAAAACCAGAAGAAAACCCCAAATACCATGAATCCACCCCAAAAGTCCCCTAAACCTACCTGAAGTTCTCCAAAACCCACAATCTACACTTTTCCACCACGATGACAACGGAAAACCCAACAAAACCCTACGGAGACCCCAAAACACGTCAAAAACACCCCAAACAAGAACTGCATCACACCAAAAACCAGAAGAAAACCCCAAATACCATGAATCCACCCCAAAAGTCCCCTAAACCTACCTGAAGTTCTCCAAAACCCACAATCTACACTTTTCCACCATGATGACCACGGAAAACCCAACGAAACCCAATGGAGACCCCAAAACACGTCAAAAACACCCCAAACAAGAACGGGATCAACACAAAAAACGAAAGAAAACCCCCAAAGCCATAGATCCACCCCAAAAGTCCCCCTAAACCTAACAGATGTTCTCCAAAAACCCACAATTTACACTTTTCCACCATGATGACCAACAAGAACCCAACTAAAACCAAACGGAGACACCAAAACATGTTAAAAACACCCCAAACAAGAATGGGATCAACACAAAAAACAGAAGAAAACCCCAAATACCATGAATCCACCCCAAAAGTCCCCCTAAACCTACCTGAAGTTCTCCAAAACCCACAATCTACACTTTTCCACCATGATGACCACGGAAAAACCAACAAAACCCAACGGAGACCCCAAAACACGTCAAAAACACCCCAAACAAGAACGGGATCAACACAAAAAACGAAAGAAAACCCCCAAAGCCATAGATCCACCCCAAAAGTCCCCCTAAACCTACCTGATGTTCTTCAAAACCCACAATCTACACTTTTCCACCACGATGACAACGGAAAACCCAACAAAACCCTACGGAGACCACAAAACACGTCAAAAACACCCCAAAAAAGGAACTGCATCACCCCAAAAAACAGAAGAAAACTCCAAATACCATAGATCCACCACAAAAGTCCCCCTAAACCTACCTGAAATTCTCCAAAACCCACAATCTACACTTTTCCACCATGATGACCACAGAAAACCCAACGAAACCCAATGGAGACCCCAAAACATGTCAAAAACACCCCAAACAAGAACGGGATCAACACAAACAACGAAAGAAAACCCCAAAAGCCATAGATCCACCCCAAAAGTCCCCCTAAACCTACCTGATGTTCTCCAAAACCCACAATCTACACTTTTCCACCATGATGACCAACAAGAACCCAACTAAAAGCAAACGGAGACCACAAAACATGTCAAAAACACCCCAAAAAAGGAACTGCATCACCCCAAAAAAAACAGAAGAAAAGCCCAAATACCATGAATCCACCCCAAAAGTCCCCCTAAACCTACCTGATGTTCTTCAAAAACCCACAATCTACATTTTTCCACGATGATGACCAACAAGAACCCAACTAAAACCAAACGGAGACACCAAAACATGTCAAAAACACGCTAAAAAAGGAACTGCATCACCCAAAAAAAACAGAAGAAAAGCCCAAATACCATGAATCCACCCCAAAAGTCCCCTAAACCTACCTGAAGTTCTCCAAAACCCACAATCTACACTTTTCCACCACGATGACAACGGAAAACCCAACAAAACCCTACGGAGACCACAAAACACGTAAAAAACACCCCAAACAAGAACGGGATCAAAACAAAAAATGAAAGAAAACCCCCAGAGCCATAGATCCACCCCAAAAGTCCCCTAAACCTACATGATGTTCTCCAAAACCCACAATCTACACTTTTCCACCATGATGACCACGGAAAACCCAACAAAACCCAACGGAGACCCCAAAACACGTCAAAGACACTCCAAACAAGAACTGCATCACCCCAAAAAACAGAAAAAAAAAACAAATACCATGAATCCACCCCAAAAGTCCCCTAAACCTACCTGAAGTTCTCCAAAACCCACAATCTACACTTTTCCACCATGATGACCATGCAAAACCCAACGAAACCCAACGGAGACCCCAAAACAAGTCTAAAACACCCCAAAAAAGAACGGGATCAACACAAAAAACGAAAGAAAACCCCCAAAGCCATAGATCCACCCCAAAAGTCCCCCTAAACCTACCTGATGTTCTCCAAAAACCCACAATTTACACTTTTCCACCATGATGACAAACAAGAACCCAACTAAAACCAAACAGAGACCCCAAAACACGTCAAAAACACCCCAAAAAAGGAACTGCATCACCCAAAAAACACAGAAGAAAACCCCAAATACCATGAATCCACCCCAAATGTCCCCTAAACCTACCTGAAGTTCTCCAAAACCCACAATCTACACTTTTCCACCACGATGACAACGGAAAACCCAACGAAACCCAATGGAGACCCCAAAACACGTCAAAAACACCTCAAATAGAACGGGACCAACACAAAAAAACGAAAGAAAAACCCAAAAGCCATAGATCCACCCCAAAAGTCCCCCTAAATTTACCTGATGTTCTCCAAAACCCACAATCTACACGTTTCCACCATGATGACAATGGAAAACCCAACAAGACCCAACGGAGACCAAAAAACACGTCAAAAACACCCCAAAAAAGAACTGCATCACCCCAAAAAACAGAAGAAAACCCCATACACCATGAATCCACCCCAAAAGAACCCCTAAACCTACCTGATGTTCTTCAAAACCCACAATCTACACTTTTCCACCACGATGACAACGGAAAACCCAACAAAACCCTACGGAGACCCCAAAACACGTCAAAAACACCCCAAACAAGAACTGCATCACACCAAAAACCAGAAGAAAACCCCAAATACCATGAATCCACCCCAAAAGTCCCCTAAACCTACCTGAAGTTCTCCAAAACCCACAATCTACACTTTTCCACCACGATGACAACGGAAAACCCAACAAAACCCTACGGAGACCCCAAAACACGTCAAAAACACCCCAAACAAGAACTGCATCACACCAAAAACCAGAAGAAAACCCCAAATATCATGAATCCACCCCAAAAGTCCCCTAAACCTACCTGAAGTTCTCCAAAACCCACAATCTACACTTTTCCACCATGATGACCACGGAAAACCCAACGAAACCCAATGGAGACCCCAAAACACGTCAAAAACACCCCAAACAAGAACGGGATCAACACAAAAAACGAAAGAAAACCCCCAAAGCCATAGATCCACCCCAAAAGTCCCCCTAAACCTAACAGATGTTCTCCAAAAACCCACAATTTACACTTTTCCACCATGATGACCAACAAGAACCCAACTAAAACCAAACGGAGACACCAAAACATGTTAAAAACACCCCAAACAAGAATGGGATCAACACAAAAAACAGAAGAAAACCCCAAATACCATGAATCCACCCCAAAAGTCCCCCTAAACCTACCTGAAGTTCTCCAAAACCCACAATCTACACTTTTCCACCATGATGACCACGGAAAAACCAACAAAACCCAACGGAGACCCCAAAACACGTCAAAAACACCCCAAACAAGAACGGGATCAACACAAAAAACGAAAGAAAACCCCCAAAGCCATAGATCCACCCCAAAAGTCCCCCTAAACCTACCTGATGTTCTTCAAAACCCACAATCTACACTTTTCCACCACGATGACAACGGAAAACCCAACAAAACCCTACGGAGACCACAAAACACGTCAAAAACACCCCAAAAAAGGAACTGCATCACCCCAAAAAACAGAAGAAAACTCCAAATACCATAGATCCACCACAAAAGTCCCCCTAAACCTACCTGAAATTCTCCAAAACCCACAATCTACACTTTTCCACCATGATGACCACAGAAAACCCAACGAAACCCAATGGAGACCCCAAAACATGTCAAAAACACCCCAAACAAGAACGGGATCAACACAAACAACGAAAGAAAACCCCAAAAGCCATAGATCCACCCCAAAAGTCCCCCTAAACCTACCTGATGTTCTCCAAAACCCACAATCTACACTTTTCCACCATGATGACCAACAAGAACCCAACTAAAAGCAAACGGAGACCACAAAACATGTCAAAAACACCCCAAAAAAGGAACTGCATCACCCCAAAAAAAACAGAAGAAAAGCCCAAATACCATGAATCCACCCCAAAAGTCCCCTAAACCTACCTGAAGTTCTCCAAAACCCACAATCTACACTTTTCCACCACGATGACAACGGAAAACCCAACAAAACCCAACGGAGACCCCAAAACACGTCAAAAACACCCCAAACAATAACGGGATCAACACGAAAAACGAAAGAAAACACCAAAAGCCATAGATCCACCACAAAAGTCCCCCTAAACCTACCTGATGTTCTCCAAAACCCCAGAATTTACACTTTTCCACCATGATGACCAACAAGAACCCAACTAAAACCAAACGGAGACAACAAAACATGTCAAAAACACCCCAAAAAAGAACTGCATCACCCCAAAAAGAGAAGAAAACCCCAAATACCATGAATCCACCCCAAATGTCCCCTAAACCTACCTGAAGTTCTCCAAAACCCACAATCTACACTTTTCCACCACGATGACCAGGAAAACCCAGCGAAACCCAACGGAGACCCCAAAACACGTCAAAAACACCCCAAATAGAACGAGATCAACACAAAAAAACGAAAGAAAACCCCAAAAGCCATAGATCCACCCCAAAAGTCCCCCTAAACCTACCTGATGTTCTCCAAAACCCACAATCTACACTTTTCCACCATGATGACCAACAAGAACCCAACTAAAAGCAAACGGAGACCACAAAACATGTCAAAAACACCCCAAAAAAGGAACTGCATCACCCCAAAAAAAACAGAAGAAAAGCCCAAATACCATGAATCCACCCCAAAAGTCCCCTAAACCTACCTGAAGTTCTCCAAAACCCACAATCTACACTTTTCCACCACGATGACAACGGAAAACCGAACAAAACCCAACGGAGACCCCAAAACACGTCAAAAACACCCCAAACAATAACGGGATCAACACGAAAAACGAAAGAAAACACCAAAAGCCATAGATCCACCACAAAAGTCCCCCTAAACCTACCTGATGTTCTCCAAAACCCCAGAATTTACACTTTTCCACCATGATGACCAACAAGAACCCAACTAAAACCAAACGGAGACAACAAAACATGTCAAAAACACCCCAAAAAAGAACTGCATCACCCCAAAAAGAGAAGAAAACCCCAAATACCATGAATCCACCCCAAATGTCCCCTAAACCTACCTGAAGTTCTCCAAAACCCACAATCTACACTTTTCCACCACGATGACCAGGAAAACCCAGCGAAACCCAACGGAGACCCCAAAACACGTCAAAAACACCCCAAATAGAACGAGATCAACACAAAAAAACGAAAGAAAACCCCAAAAGCCATAGATCCACCCCAAAAGTCCCCCTAATCCTACCACATATTCACCTAAACTCCACAATTTACACTTTTCCACCATGATGACCAACAAGAACCCAACTAAAACAAAACGGAGACTACAAAACATGTCAAAAACACCCCAAAAAAGAACTGCATCACCCCAAAAAGAGAAGAAAAGCCCAAATACCATGAATCCACCCCAAATGTCCCCTAAACCTACCTGAAGTTCTCCAAAACCCACAATCTACACTTTTCCACCACGATGACCAGGAAAACCCAACGAAACCCAACGGAGACCCCAAAACACGTCAAAAACACCCCAAAAAAAAAACGGGATCAACACAAAAAATGAAAGAAAACACCAAAAGCCATAGATCCACTCCAAAAGTCCCCCTAAACCTACCAGATGTTCTCCAAACCCCACAATTTACACTTTTCCATCATGATGACCAACAAGAACCCAACTAAAACCAAAAGGAGACACCAAAACATGTCAAAAACACCCCAAAAAAGAACTGCATCACCCCAAAAAGAGAAGAAAACACCAAATACCATGAATCCACCCCAAATGTCCCCTAAACCTACCTGAAGTTCTCCAAAACCCACAATCTACACTTTTCCACTACGATGGCAAAGGAAAACCCAACGAAACCCAACGGAGACCCCAAAACACGTCAAAAACACCCCAAAAAAGACCGGGATCAACACAAAAAACGAAAGAAAACCCCAAAAGCCATAGATCCACCCCAAAAGTCCCCCTAAACCTAACAGATGTTCTCCAAAACCCCATAATTTACACTTTTCCACCATGATGACCAACAAGAACCCAACTAAAACCAAACGGAGACTACAAAACATGTCATAAACACGCTAAAAAAGGAACTGCATCACTCAAAAAAACAGAAGAAAACCCCAAATACCATGAATCCACCCCAAAAGTCCCCTAAACCTACCTGAAGTTCTCCAAAACCCACAATCTACACTTTTCCACCACGATGACAACGGAAAACCCAACGAAACCCAACGGAGACCCCAAAACACGTCAAAAACACCCCAAACAAGAACGGGATTAACACAAAAAACGAAAGAAAACCCCAAAAGCCATAGATCCACCCCAAAAGTCCCCCTAAACCTACCTGATGTTCTCCAAAACCCCATAATTTACACTTTTCCACCATGATGACCAACAAGAACCCAACTAAAACCAAAAGGAGACTACAAAACATGTCAAAAACACGCTAAAAAAGGAACCGCATCACCCAAAAAAACAGAAGAAAAGCCCAAATACCATGAATCCACCCCAAAAGTCCCCTAAACCTACCTGAAGTTCTCCAAAACCCACAATCTACACTTTTCCACCACGATAACAACGGAAAACCCAACAAAACCCAACGGAGACCACAAAACACGTCAAAAACACCCCAAACAAGAACGGGATCAACACGAAAAACGAAACAAAACACCAAAAGCCATAGATCCACCACAAAAGTCCCCCTAAACGTACCTGATGTTCTCCAAAACTCCATAATTTACACTTTTCCACCATGATGACCAACAAGAACCCAACTAAAACCAAACGGAGACTACAAAACATGTCAAAAACACCCCAAAAAAAACTGCATCACCCCAAAAAGAGAAGAAAACCCCAAATACCATGAATCCACCCCAAATGTCCCCTAAACCTACCTGAAGTTCTCCAAAACCCACAATCTACACTTTTCCACTACGATGACAACTGAAAACCCAACGAAACCCAACGGAGACCCCAAAACACGTCAAAAACACCTCAAATAGAACGGGACCAACACAAAAAAACGAAAGAAAACCCCAAAAGCCATAGATCCACCCCAAAAGTCCCCCTAAATTTACCTGATGTTCTCCAAAACCCACAATCTACACGTTTCCACCATGATGACAATGGAAAACCCAACAAGACCCAACGGAGACCAAAAAACACGTCAAAAACAACCCAAAAAAGAACTGCATCACCCCAAAAAACAGAAGAAAACCCCATACACCATGAATCCACCCCAAAAGAACCCCTAAACCTACCTGATGTTCTTCAAAACCCACAATCTACACTTTTCCACCACGATGACAACGGAAAACTCAACAAAACCCTACGGAGACCCCAAAACACGTCAAAAACACCCCAAACAAGAACTGCATCACACCAAAAACCAGAAGAAAACCCCAAATACCATGAATCCACCCCAAAAGTCCCCTAAACCTACCTGAAGTTCTCCAAAACCCACAATCTACACTTTTCCACCACGATGACAACGGAAAACCCAACAAAACCCTACGGAGACCACAAAACACGTCAAAAACACCCCAAAAAAGGAAATGCATCACCCCAAAAAACAGAAGAAAACTCCAAATACCATAGATCCACCACAAAAGTCCCCTAAACCTACCTGAAATTCTCCAAAACCCACAATCTACACTTTTCCACCATGATGGCAACGGAAAAATCAACGAAACCCAATGGAGACGCCAAAACACGTCAAAAACACCCCAAACAAGAACGGGATCAACACAAAAAACGAAAGAAAACCCCAAAGCCATAGATCCACCCCAAAAGTCCCCCTAAACCTAACAGATGTTCTCCAAAAACCCACAATTTACACTTTTCCACCATGATGACCAACAAGAACCCAACTAAAACCAAACGGAGACACCAAAACATGTCAAAAACAACCCAAACAAGAATGGGATCAACACAAAAAACAGAAGAAAACCCCAAATACCATGAATCCACCCCAAAAGTCCCCCTAAACCTACCTGATGTTCTTCAAAACCCACAATCTACACTTTTCCACAACGATGACCACGGAAAAACCAACAAAACCCAAACGGAGACCCCAAAACACGTCAAAAACACCCCAAACAAGAACGGGATCAACACAAAAAACGAAAGAAAACCCCCTAAGCCATAGATCCACCCCAAAAGTCCCCCTAAACCTACCTGATGTTCTTTCAAAACCCACAATCTACACTTTTCCCACCACGATGACAACGGAAAACCCAACAACCCTACGGAGACCACAAAACACGTCAAAAACACCCCAAAAAAGGAACTGCATCACCCCAAAAAACAGAAGAAAACTCCAAATACCATAGATCCACCACAAAAGTCCCCCTAAACCAACCTGAAATTCTCCAAAACCCACAATCTACACTTTTCCACCATGATGACCACGGAAAACCCAACGAAACCCAATGGAGACCCCAAAACATGTCAAAAACACCCCAAACAAGAACGGGATCAACACAAACAACGAAAGAAAACCCCAAAAGCCATAGATCCACCCCAAAAGTCCCCCTAAACCTACGTGATGTTCTCCAAAACCCACAATCTACACTTTCCCACCATGATGACCAACAAGAACCCAACTAAAAGCAAACGGAGACCACAAAACATGTCAAAAACACCCCAAAAAAGGAACTGCATCACCCCAAAAAAAAACAGAAGAAAAGCCCAAATACCATGAATCCACCCCAAAAGTCCCCTAAACCTACCTGAAGTTCTCCAAAACCCACAATCTACACTTTTCCACCACGATGACAACGGAAAACCCAACAAAACCCAACGGAGACCCCAAAACACGTCAAAAACACCCCAAACAAGAACGGGATCAACACGAAAAACGAAAGAAAACACCAAAAGCCATAGATCCACCACAAAAGTCCCCCTAAACGTACCAGATGTTCTCCAAAACCCCAGAATTTACACTTTTCCACCATGATGACCAACAAGAACCCAACTAAAACCAAACGGAGACAACAAAACATGTCAAAAACACCCCAAAAAAGAACTGCATCACCCCAAAAAGAGAAGAAAACCCCAAATACCATGAATCCACCCCAAATGTCCCCTAAACCTACCTGAAGTTCTCCAAAACCCACAATCTACACTTTTCCACCACGATGACCAGGAAAACCCAGCGAAACCCAACGGAGACCCCAAAACATGTCAAAAACACCCCAAATAGAAGGAGATCAACACAAAAAAACGAAAGAAAACCCCAAAAGCCATAGATCCACCCCAAAAGTCCCCCTAATCCTACAGATGTTCTCCAAACCCCACAATTTACACTTTTGCATCATGATGACCAACAAGAACCCAACTAAAACCAAAAGGAGACACCAAAACATGTCAAAAACACCCCAAAAAAGAACTGCATCACCCCAAAAAGAGAAGAAAACACCAAATACCATGAATCCACCCCAAATGTCCCCTAAACCTACCTGAAGTTCTCCAAAACCCACAATCTACACTTTTCCACTACGATGGCAAAGGAAAACCCAACGAAACCCAACGGAGACCCCAAAACACGTCAAAAACACCCCAAAAAAGACCGGGATCAACACAAAAAACGAAAGAAAACCCCAAAAGCCATAGATCCACCCCAAAAGTCCCCCTAAACCTAACAGATGTTCTCCAAAACCCCATAATTTACACTTTTCCACCATGATGACCAACAAGAACCCAACTAAAACCAAACGGAGACTACAAAACATGTCATAAACACGCTAAAAAAGGAACTGCATCACTCAAAAAAACAGAAGAAAACCCCAAATACCATGAATCCACCCCAAAAGTCCCCTAAACCTACCTGAAGTTCTCCAAAACCCACAATCTACACTTTTCCACCACGATGACAACGGAAAACCCAACGAAACCCAACGGAGACCCCAAAACACGTCAAAAACACCCCAAACAAGAACGGGATCAACACAAAAAACGAAAGAAAACCCCAAAAGCCATAGATCCACCCCAAAAGTCCCCCTAAACCTACCTGATGTTCTCCAAAACCCCATAATTTACACTTTTCCACCATGATGACCAACAAGAACCCAACTAAAACCAAAAGGAGACCACAAAACATGTCAAAAACACGCTAAAAAAGGAACCGCATCACCCAAAAAAACAGAAGAAAACCCCAAATACCATGAATCCACCCCAAAAGTCCCCTAAACCTACCTGAAGTTCTCCAAAACCCACAATCTACACTTTTCCACCACGATAACAACGGAAAACCCAACAAAACCCAACGGAGACCCCAAAACACGTCAAAAACACCCCAAACAAGAACGGGATCAACACGAAAAACGAAACAAAACACCAAAAGCCATAGATCCACCCCAAAAGTCCCCCTAAACGTACCTGATGTTCTCCAAAACCCCAGAATTTACACTTTTCCACCATGATGACCAACAAGAACCCAACTAAAACCAAACGGAGACAACAAAACATGTCAAAAACACCCCAAAAAAGAACTGCATCACCCCAAAAAGAGAAGAAAACCCCAAATACCATGAATCCACCCCAAATGTCCCCTAAACCTACCTGAAGTTCTCCAAAACCCACAATCTACACTTTTCCACCACGATGACCAGGAAAACCCAGCGAAACCCAACGGAGACCCCAAAACACGTCAAAAACACCCCAAATAGAACGAGATCAACACAAAAAAACGAAAGAAAACCCCAAAAGCCATAGATCCACCCCAAAAGTCCCCCTAATCCTACCACATATTCTCCTAAACACCACAATTTACACTTTTCCACCATGATGACCAACAAGAACCCAACTAAAACCAAACGGAGACTACAAAACATGTCAAAAACACCCCAAACAAGAACTGCATCACCCCAAAAAGAGAAGAAAAGCCCAAATACCATGAATACACCCCAAATGTCCCCTAAACCTACCTGAAGTTCTCCAAAACCCACAATCTACACTTTTCCACCACGATGACCAAGAAAACCCAACGAAACCCAACGGAGACCCCAAAACACGTGAAAAACACCCCAAAAAAAAACGGGATCAACACAAAAAATGAAAGAAAACACCAAAAGCCATAGATCCACCACAAAAGTCCCCCTAAACCTACCAGATGTTCTCCAAACCCCACAATTTACACTTTTCCATCATGATGACCAACAAGAACCCAACTAAAACCAAAAGGAGACACCAAAACATGTCAAAAACACCCCAAAAAAGAACTGCATCACCCAAAAAAGAGAAGAAAACACCAAATACCATGAATCCACCCCAAATGTCCCCTAAACCTACCTGAAGTTCTCCAAAACCCACAATCTACACTTTTCCACTACGATGGCAAAGGAAAACCCAACGAAACCCAACGGAGACCCCAAAACACGTAAAAAACACCCCAAATAGAACGGGATCAACACAAAAAACGAAAGAAAACCCCAAAAGCCATAGATCCACCCCAAAGGTCCCCCTAAACCTACCAGATGTTCTCCAAAACCCCACAATTTACATTTTTCCACCATGATGACCAACAAGAACCCAACTAAAACCCAACGGAGACACCAAAACATGTCAAAAACACCCCAAAAAAGAACTGTATCACCCCAAAAAACAGAAGAAAGCCCCATATACCATGAATCCACCCCAAAAGTCCCCCTAAACCTACCTGATGTTCTCCAAAACCCACAATCTACACTTTTCCACCATGATGACCATGGATAACCCAACAAAAACCCAACGGAGACCCCAAAACACGTCAAAAAAAAAACAAATAGAACGGGATCAACACAAAAAGCGAAAGAAAACCCCAAAAGCCATAGATCCACCCCAAAAGTCCCCCTAAACCTACCTGATGTTCTCCAAAACCCACAATCTACACTTTTCCACCATGATGACCAACAAGAACCCAACTAAAAGCAAACGGAGACACCAAAACATGTCAAAAACACCCCAAACAAGAATGGGATCAACACAAAAAACGAAAGAAAACCCCATATACCATGAATCCACCCCAAAAGTCCCCTAAACCTACCTGAAGTTCTCCAAAACCCACAATCTACACTTTTCCACCATGATGACAACGGAAAACCCAACGACACCCAAGGGAGACACCAAAACACGTAAAAAACACCCCAAATAGAACGGGATCAACACAAAAAACGAAAGAAAACCCCAAAAGCCATAGATCCACCCCAAAAGTCCCCCTAAACCTACCTGATGTTCTCCAAAACCCTACAATTTACACTTTTCCAACATGATGACCAACAAGAACCCAACTAAAACCAAACGGAGACCCCAAAACACGTCAAAAACACCCCAAACAAGAACTGTATCACCCCAAAAAACAGAAGAAAGCCCCATATACCATGAATCCACCCCAAAAGTCCCCCTAAACCTACCTGATGTTCTCCAAAACCCACAATCTACACTTTTCCACCATGATGACCATGGATAACCCAACAAAAACCCAATGGAGACCCCAAAACACGTCAAAAACAACCCAAATAGAACGGGATAAACACATAAAACGAAAGAAAACCCCAAAAGCCATAGATCCACCCCAAAAGTCCCCCTAAACCTACCTGATGTTCTCCAAAACCCACAATCTACACTTTTCCACCATGATGACCAACAAGAACCCAACTAAAACCAAACGGAGACACCAAAACATGTCAAAAACACCCCAAAAAAAAACTGCATCACCCCAAAAAGAGAAGAAAACGCCAAATACCATGAATCCACCCCAAAAGTCCCCTAAACCTACCTGAAGTTCTCCAAAACCCACAATCTACACTTTTCCACCATGATGACAACGGAAAACCCAACAAAACCCTACGGAGACCCCAAAACACGTCAAAAACACCCCAAAAAAGAACTGCATCACCCCAAAAAACAGAAGAAAACCCCATATACCATGAATCCACCCCAAAAGTCCCCTAAACCTACCTGAAGTTCTCCAAAACCCACAATCTACACTTTTCCACCATGATGACCACGGAAAACCCAACGAAACCAAACGGAGACACCAAAACACGTAAAAAACACCCCAAATAGAACGGGATCAACACAAAAAACGAAAGAAAACCCCAAAAGCCATAGATCCACCCCAAAGGTCCCCCTAAACCTACCAGATGTTCTCCAAAACCCCACAATTTACATTTTTCCACCATGATGACCAACAAGAACCCAACTAAAACCCAACGGAGACCCCAAAACATGTCAAAAACACCCCAAAAAAGAACTGTATCACCCCAAAAAACAGAAGAAAGCCCCATATACCATGAATCCACCCCAAAAGTCCCCCTAAACCTACCTGATGTTCTCCAAAACCCACAATCTACACTTTTCCACAATGATGACCATGGATAACCCAACAAAAACCCAACGGAGACCCCAAAACACGTCAAAAAAAACCCAAATAAAACGGGATCAACACAAAAAACGAAAGAAAACACCAAAAGCCATAGATCCACCCCAAAAGTCCCCCTAAACCTACCTGATGTTCTCCAAAACCCACAATATACACTTTTCCACCATGATGACCAACAAGAACCCAACTAAAAGCAAACGGAGACACCAAAACATGTCAAAAACACCCCAAACAAGAATGGGATCAACACAAAAAACGAAAGAAAACCCCATATACCATGAATCCACCCCAAAAGTCCCCTAAACCTACCTGAAGTTCTCCAAAACCCACAATCTACACTTTTCGACCATGATGACAACGGAAAACCCAACGACACCCAAGGGAGACACCAAAACACGTAAAAAACACCCCAAATAGAACGGGATCAACACAAAAAACGAAAGAAAACGCCAAAAGCCATAGATCCACCCCAAAAGTCCCCCTAAACCTACCTGATGTTCTCCAAAACCCTACAATTTACACTTTTCCAACATGATGACCAACAAGAACCCAACTAAAACCAAACGGAGACCCCAAAACACGTCAAAAACACCCCAAACAAGAACTGTATCACCCCAAAAAACAGAAGAAAGCCCCATATACCATGAATCCACCCCAAAAGTCCCCCTAAACCTACCTGATGTTCTCCAAAACCCACAATCTACACTTTTCCACCATGATGACCACGGATAACCCAACAAAAACCCAATGGAGACCCCAAAACACGTCAAAAACAACCCAAATAGAACGGGATAAACACATAAAACGAAAGAAAACCCCAAAAGCCATAGATCCACCCCAAAAGTCCCCCTAAACCTACCTGATGTTCTCCAAAAACCACAATCTACACTTTTCCACCATGATGACCAACAAGAACCCAACTAAAACCAAACGGAGACACCAAAACATGTCAAAAACACCCCAAACAATAATGGGATCAACACAAAAAACGAAAGAAAACCCCATATACCATGAATCCACCCCAAAAGTCCCCTAAACCTACCTGAAGTTCTCCAAAACCCACAATCTACACTTTTCCACCATGATGACCACGGAAAACCCAACGAAACCCAACGGAGACACCAAAACACGTAAAAAACACCCCAAATAGAACGGGATCAACACAAAAAACGAAAGAAAACCTCAAAAGCCATAGATCCGCCCCAAAAGTCCCCCTAAACCTACCAGATGTTCTCCAAAACCCCACAATTTACATTTTTCCACCATGATGACCAACAAGGACCCAACTAAAACCAAACGGAGACACCAAAACATGTCAAAAACACCCCAAAAAAGAACTGCATCACCCCAAAAAGAGAAGAAAACACCAAATACCATGAATCCACCCCAAAAGACCCCCTAAACCTACCTGACGTTCTCCAAAACCCACAATCTACACTTTTCCACCATGATGAAAACGGAAAACCCAACAAAACCCTACGGAGACCCCAAAACACGTCAAAGACACCCCAAAAAAGGAACTGCATCACCCCAAAAAACAGAAGAAAACCTCAAATACCATGAATCCACCCCCAAAGTCCCCTAAACCTACCTGAAGTTCTCCAAAACCCACAATCTACACTTTTCCACCATGATGACCACGGAAAACCCAACGAAACCCAACGGAGACCCCAAAACACGTCAAAAACACCCCAAACAAGAATGGGATCAACACAAAAAACGAAAGAAAACCCCAAAAGCCATAGATCCACCCCAAAAGTCCCCCTAAACCTACCTGCTGTTCTCCAAAACCCACAATCTACACTTTTCCACCATGATGACCAACAAGAACCCAACTAAAACCAAACGGAGACACCAAAACACGTCAAAAACACCCCAAACAAGAATGGGATCAACACAAAAAACGAAAGAAAACCCCATATACCATGAATCCACCCCAAAAGTCCCCTAAACCTACCTGAAGTTCTCCAAAACCCACAATCTACACTTTTCCACCATGATGACCACGGAAAACACAACGAAACCCAACGGAGACACCAAAACACGTAAAAAACACCCCAAATAGAACGGGATCAACACAAAAAAACGAAAGAAAACCTCAAAAGCCATAGATCCGCCCCAAAAGTCCCCCTAAACCTACCAGATGTTCTCCAAAACCCCACAATTTACATTTTTCCACCATGATGACCAACAAGGACCCAACTAAAACCAAACGGAGACACCAAAACATGTCAAAAACACCCCAAAAAAGAACTGCATCACCCCAAAAAGAGAAGAAAACACCAAATACCATGAATCCACCCCAAAAGACCCCCTAAACCTACCTGACGTTCTCCAAAACCCACAATCTACACTTTTCCACCATGATGAAAACGGAAAACCCAACAAAACCCTACGGAGACCCCAAAACACGTCAAAGACACCCCAAAAAAGGAACTGCATCACCCCAAAAAACAGAAGAAAACCTCAAATACCATGAATCCACCCCCAAAGTCCCCTAAACCTACCTGAAGTTCTCCAAAACCCACAATCTACACTTTTCCACCATGATGACCACGGAAAACCCAACGAAACCCAACGGAGACCCCAAAACACGTCAAAAACACCCCAAACAAGAATGGGATCAACACAAAAAACGAAAGAAAACCCCAAAAGCCATAGATCCACCCCAAAAGTCCCCCTAAACCTACCTGCTGTTCTCCAAAACCCACAATCTACACTTTTCCACCATGATGACCAACAAGAACCCAACTAAAACCAAACGGAGACACCAAAACACGTCAAAAACACCACAAACAAGAATGGGATCAACACAAAAAACGAAAGAAAACCCCATATACCATGAATCCACCCGAAAAGTCCCCCTAAACCTACCTGATGTTCTCCAAAACCCACAATTTACACTTTTCCAACATGATGAGCAACAAGAACCCAACTAAAACCAAACGGAGACACCAAAACATGTCAAAAACACCCCCAAAAAAAACTGCATCACCCCAAAAAGAGAAGAAAACGCCAAATACCATGAATCCACCCCAAAAGTCCCCTAAACCTACCTGAAGTTCTCCAAAACCCACAATCTACACTTTTCCACCATGATGACAACGGAAAACCCAACAAAACCCTACGGAGACCACAAAACACGTCAAAAACACCCCAAAAAAGAACTGCATCACCCCAAAAAACAGAAGAAAACCCCATATACCATGAATCCACCTCAAAAGTCCCCTAAACCTACCTGAAGTTCTCCAAAACCCACAATCTACACTTTTCCACCATGATGACCAACAAGAACCCAACTAAAACCAAACGGAGACACCAAAACATGTCAAAAAAACGCTAAAAAAGGAACTGCATCACCCAAAAAACAGAAGAAAAGCCCAAATACCATGAATCCACCCCAAAAGTCCCCTAAACCTACCTGAAGTTCTCCAAAACCCACAATTTACACTTTTCCACCATGATGACCAACAAGAACCCAACTAAAACCAAACGGAGACACCAAAACATGTCAAAAACACCCCAAACAAGAATGGGATCAACACAAAAAACGAAAGAAAACCCCATATACCATGAATCCACCCCAAAAGTCCCCTAAACCTACCTGAAGTTCTCCAAAACCCACAATCTACACTTTTCCACCATGATGACCACGGAAAACCCAACGAAACCCAACGGAGACACCAAAACACGTAAAAAACACCCCAAATAGAACGGGATCAACACAAAAAACGAAAGAAAACCTCAAAAGCCATAGATCCGCCCCAAAAGTCCCCCTAAACCTACCAGATGTTCTCCAAAACCCCACAATTTACATTTTTCCACCATGATGACCAACAAGGACCCAACTAAAACCAAACGGAGACACCAAAACATGTCAAAAACACCCCAAAAAAGAACTGCATCACCCCAAAAAGAGAAGAAAACACCAAATACCATGAATCCACCCCAAAAGACCCCCTAAACCTACCTGACGTTCTCCAAAACCCACAATCTACACTTTTCCACCATGATGAAAACGGAAAACCCAACAAAACCCTACGGAGACCCCAAAACACGTCAAAGACACCCCAAAAAAGGAACTGCATCACCCCAAAAAACAGAAGAAAACCTCAAATACCATGAATCCACCCCCAAAGTCCCCTAAACCTACCTGAAGTTCTCCAAAACCCACAATCTACACTTTTCCACCATGATGACCACGGAAAACCCAACGAAACCCAACGGAGACCCCAAAACACGTCAAAAACACCCCAAACAAGAATGGGATCAACACAAAAAACGAAAGAAAACCCCAAAAGCCATAGATCCACCCCAAAAGTCCCCCTAAACCTACCTGCTGTTCTCCAAAACCCACAATCTACACTTTTCCACCATGATGACCAACAAGAACCCAACTAAAACCAAACGGAGACACCAAAACACGTCAAAAACACCCCAAACAAGAATGGGATCAACACAAAAAACGAAAGAAAACCCCATATACCATGAATCCACCCCAAAAGTCCCCTAAACCTACCTGAAGTTCTCCAAAACCCACAATCTACACTTTTCCACCATGATGACCACGGAAAACCCAACGAAACCCAACGGAGACACCAAAACACGTAAAAAACACCCCAAATAGAACGGGATCAACACAAAAAAACGAAAGAAAACCTCAAAAGCCATAGATCCGCCCCAAAAGTCCCCCTAAACCTACCAGATGTTCTCCAAAACCCCACAATTTACATTTTTCCACCATGATGACCAACAAGGACCCAACTAAAACCAAACGGAGACACCAAAACATGTCAAAAACACCCCAAAAAAGAACTGCATCACCCCAAAAAGAGAAGAAAACCCCAAATACCATGAATCCACCCCAAAAGACCCCCTAAACCTACCTGACGTTCTCCAAAACCCACAATCTACACTTTTCCACCATGATGAAAACGGAAAACCCAACAAAACCCTACGGAGACCCCAAAACACGTCAAAGACACCCCAAAAAAGGAACTGCATCACCCCAAAAAACAGAAGAAAACCTCAAATACCATGAATCCACCCCCAAAGTCCCCTAAACCTACCTGAAGTTCTCCAAAACCCACAATCTACACTTTTCCACCATGATGACCACGGAAAACCCAACGAAACCCAACGGAGACCCCAAAACACGTCAAAAACACCCCAAACAAGAATGGGATCAACACAAAAAACGAAAGAAAACCCCAAAAGCCATAGATCCACCCCAAAAGTCCCCCTAAACCTACCTGCTGTTCTCCAAAACCCACAATCTACACTTTTCCACCATGATGACCAACAAGAACCCAACTAAAACCAAACGGAGACACCAAAACACGTCAAAAACACCACAAACAAGAATGGGATCAACACAAAAAACGAAAGAAAACCCCATATACCATGAATCCACCCGAAAAGTCCCCCTAAACCTACCTGATGTTCTCCAAAACCCACAATTTACACTTTTCCAACATGATGAGCAACAAGAACCCAACTAAAACCAAACGGAGACACCAAAACATGTCAAAAACACCCCAAAAAAAAACTGCATCACCCCAAAAAGAGAAGAAAACGCCAAATACCATGAATCCACCCCAAAAGTCCCCTAAACCTACCTGAAGTTCTCCAAAACCCACAATCTACACTTTTCCACCATGATGACAACGGAAAACCCAACAAAACCCTACGGAGACCACAAAACACGTCAAAAACACCCCAAAAAAGAACTGCATCACCCCAAAAAACAGAAGAAAACCCCATATACCATGAATCCACCTCAAAAGTCCCCTAAACCTACCTGAAGTTCTCCAAAACCCACAATCTACACTTTTCGACCATGATGACAACGGAAAACCCAACGACACCCAAGGGAGACACCAAAACACGTAAAAAACACCCCAAATAGAACGGGATCAACACAAAAAACGAAAGAAAACCCCAAAAGCCATAGATCCACCCCAAAAGTCCCCCTAAACCTACCTGATGTTCTCCAAAACCCTACAATTTACACTTTTCCACCATGATGACCAACAAGAACCCAACTAAAACCAAACGGAGACCCCAAAACACGTCAAAAACACCCCAAACAAGAACTGTATCACCCCAAAAAACAGAAGAAAGCCCCATATACCATGAATCCACCCCAAAAGTCCCCCTAAACCTACCTGATGTTCTCCAAAACCCACAATCTACACTTTTCCACCATGATGACCATGGATAACCCAACAAAAACCCAATGGAGACCCCAAAACACGTCAAAAACACCCCAAACAAGAATGGGATCAATACAAAAAACGAAAGAAAACCCCAAAAGCCATAGATCCACCCCAAAAGTCCCCCTAAACATACCTGATGTTCTCCAAAACCCACAATCTACACTTTTCCACCATGATGACCAACAAGGACCCAACTAAAACCAAACGGAGACCACAAAACATGTCAAAAACACGCTAAAAAAGGAACTGCATCACCCAAAAAACAGAAGAAAACCCCAAATACCATGAATCCACCCCAAAAGTCCCCTAAACCTACCTGAAGTTCTCCAAAACCCACAGTCTACACTTTTCCACCATGATGACCACGGAAAACCCAACGAAACCCAACGGAGACCCCAAAACACTTCAAAAACACCCCAAACAAGAACGGGAAAAACAAAAAAAAACGAAAGAAAACCCCAAAAGCCATAGATCCACCCCAAAAGTCCCCCTAAACCTACCGGATGTTCTCCAAAACCCCACAATTTACACTTTTCCACAATGATGACCAACAAGAACCCAACTAAAACCAAACGGAGACACCAAAACATGTCAAAAACACCCCAAACAAGAATGGGATCAACACAAAAAATGTAAAAAAAACCCCATATACCATGCATCCACCCCAAAAGTCCACCTAAACCTACCTGATGTTCTCCAAAACCCCACAATTTACACTTTTCCACCATGATGACCAACAAGAACCCAACTAAAACCAAACGGAGACACCAAAACATGTCAAAAACACCCCAAACAAGAATGGGATCAACACAAAAAACGAAAGAAAACCCCATATACCATGAATCCACCCCAAAAGTCACCCTAAACCTACCTGATGTTCTCCAAAACCCACAATCTACACTTTTCCACCATGATGACAATGGAAAAACCAAGGACACCAAACGGAGACACCAAAACACATAAAAAACACCCCAAATAGAACGGGATCAACACAAAAAACGAAAGAAAACCTCAAAAGCCATAGATCCGCCCCAAAAGTCCCCCTAAACCTACCAGATGTTCTCCAAAACCCCACAATTTACATTTTTCCACCATGATGACCAACAAGGACCCAACTAAAACCAAACGGAGACACCAAAACATGTCAAAAACACCCCAAAAAAGAACTGCATCACCCCAAAAAGAGAAGAAAACCCCAAATACCATGAATCCACCCCAAAAGACCCCCTAAACCTACCTGACGTTCTCCAAAACCCACAATCTACACTTTTCCACCATGATGAAAACGGAAAACCCAACAAAACCCTACGGAGACCCCAAAACACGTCAAAGACACCCCAAAAAAGGAACTGCATCACCCCAAAAAACAGAAGAAAACCTCAAATACCATGAATCCACCCCCAAAGTCCCCTAAACCTACCTGAAGTTCTCCAAAACCCACAATCTACACTTTTCCACCATGATGACCACGGAAAACCCAACGAAACCCAACGGAGACCCCAAAACACGTCAAAAACACCCCAAACAAGAATGGGATCAACACAAAAAACGAAAGAAAACCCCAAAAGCCATAGATCCACCCCAAAAGTCCCCCTAAACCTACCTGCTGTTCTCCAAAACCCACCATCTACACTTTTCCACCATGATGACCAACAAGAACCCAACTAAAACCAAACGGAGACACCAAAACACGTCAAAAACACCCCAAACAAGAATGGGATCAACACAAAAAACGAAAGAAAACCCCATATACCATGAATCCACCCGAAAAGTCCCCCTAAACCTACCTGATGTTCTCCAAAACCCACAATTTACACTTTTCCAACATGATGAGCAACAAGAACCCAACTAAAACCAAACGGAGACACCAAAACATGTCAAAAACACCCCAAAAAAAAACTGCATCACCCCAAAAAGAGAAGAAAACGCCAAATACCATGAATCCACCCCAAAAGTCCCCTAAACCTACCTGAAGTTCTCCAAAACCCACAATCTACACTTTTCCACCATGATGACAACGGAAAACCCAACAAAACCCTACGGAGACCACAAAACACGTCAAAAACACCCCAAAAAAGAACTGCATCACCCCAAAAAACAGAAGAAAACCCCATATACCATGAATCCACCTCAAAAGTCCCCTAAACCTACCTGAAGTTCTCCAAAACCCACAATCTACACTTTTCGACCATGATGACAACGGAAAACCCAACGACACCCAAGGGAGACACCAAAACACGTAAAAAACACCCCAAATAGAACGGGATCAACACAAAAAACGAAAGAAAACCCCAAAAGCCATAGATCCACCCCAAAAGTCCCCCTAAACCTACCTGATGTTCTCCAAAACCCTACAATTTACACTTTTCCACCATGATGACCAACAAGAACCCAACTAAAACCAAACGGAGACCCCAAAACACGTCAAAAACACCCCAAACAAGAACTGTATCACCCCAAAAAACAGAAGAAAGCCCCATATACCATGAATCCACCCCAAAAGTCCCCCTAAACCTACCTGATGTTCTCCAAAACCCACAATCTACACTTTTCCACCATGATGACCATGGATAACCCAACAAAAACCCAATGGAGACCCCAAAACACGTCAAAAACAACCCAAATAGAACGGGATAAACACATAAAACGAAAGAAAACCCCAAAAGCCATGAATCCACCCCAAAAGTCCCCCTAAACCTACCTGATGTTCTCCAAAACCCACAATCTACACTTTTCCACCATGATGACCAACAAGAACCCAACTAAAACCAAACGGAGACACCAAAACATGTCAAAAACACCCCAAACAATAATGGGATCAACACAAAAAACGAAAGAAAACCCCATATACCATGAATCCACCCCAAAAGTCCCCTAAACCTACCTGAAGTTCTCCAAAACCCACAATCTACACTTTTCCACCATGATGACCACGGAAAACCCAACGAAACCCAACGGAGACACCAAAACACGTAAAAAACACCCCAAATAGAACGGGATCAACACAAAAAACGAAAGAAAACCTCAAAAGCCATAGATCCGCCCCAAAAGTCCCCCTAAACCTACCAGATGTTCTCCAAAACCCCACAATTTACATTTTTCCACCATGATGACCAACAAGGACCCAACTAAAACCAAACGGAGACACCAAAACATGTCAAAAACACCCCAAAAAAGAACTGCATCACCCCAAAAAGAGAAGAAAACCCCAAATACCATGAATCCACCCCAAAAGACCCCCTAAACCTACCTGACGTTCTCCAAAACCCACAATCTACACTTTTCCACCATGATGAAAACGGAAAACCCAACAAAACCCTACGGAGACCCCAAAACACGTCAAAGACACCCCAAAAAAGGAACTGCATCACCCCAAAAAACAGAAGAAAACCTCAAATACCATGAATCCACCCCCAAAGTCCCCTAAACCTACCTGAAGTTCTCCAAAACCCACAATCTACACTTTTCCACCATGATGACCACGGAAAACCCAACGAAACCCAACGGAGACCCCAAAACACGTCAAAAACACCCCAAACAAGAATGGGATCAACACAAAAAACGAAAGAAAACTCCAAAAGCCATAGATCCACCCCAAAAGTCCCCCTAAACCTACCTGCTGTTCTCCAAAACCCACAATCTACACTTTTCCACCATGATGACCAACAAGAACCCAACTAAAACCAAACGGAGACACCAAAACACGTCAAAAACACCCCAAACAAGAATGGGATCAACACAAAAAACGAAAGAAAACCCCATATACCATGAATCCACCCCAAAAGTCCCCTAAACCTACCTGAAGTTCTCCAAAACCCACAATCTACACTTTTCCACCATGATGACCACGGAAAACCCAACGAAACCCAACGGAGACCCCAAAACACGTCAAAAACACCCCAAAAAAAAACTGCATCACCCCAAAAAGAGAAGAAAACGCCAAATACCATGAATCCACCCCAAAAGTCCCCTAAACCTACCTGAAGTTCTCCAAAACCCACAATCTACACTTTTCCACCATGATGACAACGGAAAACCCAACAAAACCCTACGGAGACCACAAAACACGTCAAAAACATCCCAAAAAAGAACTGCATCACCCCAAAAAACAGAAGAAAACCCCATATACCATGAATCCACCCCAAAAGTCCCCCTAAACCTACCTGAAGTTCTCCAAAACCCACAATCTACACTTTTCCACCATGATGAAAACGGAAAACCCAACAAAACCCTACAGAGACCCCAAAACACGTCAAAGACACCCCAAAAAAGGAACTGCATCACCCCAAAAAACAGAAGAAAACCTCAAATACCATGAATCCACCCCAAAAGTCCCCTAAACCTACCTGATGTTCTCCAAAACCCTACAATTTACACTTTTCCACCATGATGACCAACAAGAACCCAACTAAAACCAAACGGAGACCCCAAAACACGTCAAAAACACCCCAAACAAGAACTGTATCACCCCAAAAAACAGAAGAAAGCCCCATATACCATGAATCCACCCCAAAAGTCCCCCTAAACCTACCTGATGTTCTCCAAAACCCACAATCTACACTTTTCCACCATGATGACCATGGATAACCCAACAAAAACCCAATGGAGACCCCAAAACACGTCAAAAACACCCCAAACAAGAATGGGATCAATACAAAAAACGAAAGAAAACCCCAAAAGCCATAGATCCACCCCAAAAGTCCCCCTAAACATACCTGATGTTCTCCAAAACCCACAATCTACACTTTTCCACCATGATGACCAACAAGGACCCAACTAAAACCAAACGGAGACCACAAAACATGTCAAAAACACGCTAAAAAAGGAACTGCATCACCCAAAAAACAGAAGAAAACCCCAAATACCATGAATCCACCCCAAAAGTCCCCTAAACCTACCTGAAGTTCTCCAAAACCCACAGTCTACACTTTTCCACCATGATGACCACGGAAAACCCAACGAAACCCAACGGAGACCCCAAAACACTTCAAAAACACCCCAAACAAGAACGGGAAAAACAAAAAAAAACGAAAGAAAACCCCAAAAGCCATAGATCCACCCCAAAAGTCCCCCTAAACCTACCGGATGTTCTCCAAAACCCCACAATTTACACTTTTCCACAATGATGACCAACAAGAACCCAACTAAAACCAAACGGAGACACCAAAACATGTCAAAAACACCCCAAACAAGAATGGGATCAACACAAAAAATGTAAAAAAAACCCCATATACCATGCATCCACCCCAAAAGTCCACCTAAACCTACCTGATGTTCTCCAAAACCCCACAATTTACACTTTTCCACCATGATGACCAACAAGAACCCAACTAAAACCAAACGGAGACACCAAAACATGTCAAAAACACCCCAAACAAGAATGGGATCAACACAAAAAACGAAAGAAAACCCCATATACCATGAATCCACCCCAAAAGTCACCCTAAACCTACCTGATGTTCTCCAAAACCCACAATCTACACTTTTCCACCATGATGACAATGGAAAAACCAAGGACACCAAACGGAGACACCAAAACACATAAAAAACACCCCAAATAGAACGGGATCAACACAAAAAACGAAAGAAAACCTCAAAAGCCATAGATCCGCCCCAAAAGTCCCCCTAAACCTACCAGATGTTCTCCAAAACCCCACAATTTACATTTTTCCACCATGATGACCAACAAGGACCCAACTAAAACCAAACGGAGACACCAAAACATGTCAAAAACACCCCAAAAAAGAACTGCATCACCCCAAAAAGAGAAGAAAACCCCAAATACCATGAATCCACCCCAAAAGACCCCCTAAACCTACCTGACGTTCTCCAAAACCCACAATCTACACTTTTCCACCATGATGAAAACGGAAAACCCAACAAAACCCTACGGAGACCCCAAAACACGTCAAAGACACCCCAAAAAAGGAACTGCATCACCCCAAAAAACAGAAGAAAACCTCAAATACCATGAATCCACCCCCAAAGTCCCCTAAACCTACCTGAAGTTCTCCAAAACCCACAATCTACACTTTTCCACCATGATGACCACGGAAAACCCAACGAAACCCAACGGAGACCCCAAAACACGTCAAAAACACCCCAAACAAGAATGGGATCAACACAAAAAACGAAAGAAAACCCCAAAAGCCATAGATCCACCCCAAAAGTCCCCCTAAACCTACCTGCTGTTCTCCAAAACCCACCATCTACACTTTTCCACCATGATGACCAACAAGAACCCAACTAAAACCAAACGGAGACACCAAAACACGTCAAAAACACCCCAAACAAGAATGGGATCAACACAAAAAACGAAAGAAAACCCCATATACCATGAATCCACCCGAAAAGTCCCCCTAAACCTACCTGATGTTCTCCAAAACCCACAATTTACACTTTTCCAACATGATGAGCAACAAGAACCCAACTAAAACCAAACGGAGACACCAAAACATGTCAAAAACACCCCAAAAAAAAACTGCATCACCCCAAAAAGAGAAGAAAACGCCAAATACCATGAATCCACCCCAAAAGTCCCCTAAACCTACCTGAAGTTCTCCAAAACCCACAATCTACACTTTTCCACCATGATGACAACGGAAAACCCAACAAAACCCTACGGAGACCACAAAACACGTCAAAAACACCCCAAAAAAGAACTGCATCACCCCAAAAAACAGAAGAAAACCCCATATACCATGAATCCACCTCAAAAGTCCCCTAAACCTACCTGAAGTTCTCCAAAACCCACAATCTACACTTTTCGACCATGATGACAACGGAAAACCCAACGACACCCAAGGGAGACACCAAAACACGTAAAAAACACCCCAAATAGAACGGGATCAACACAAAAAACGAAAGAAAACCCCAAAAGCCATAGATCCACCCCAAAAGTCCCCCTAAACCTACCTGATGTTCTCCAAAACCCTACAATTTACACTTTTCCACCATGATGACCAACAAGAACCCAACTAAAACCAAACGGAGACCCCAAAACACGTCAAAAACACCCCAAACAAGAACTGTATCACCCCAAAAAACAGAAGAAAGCCCCATATACCATGAATCCACCCCAAAAGTCCCCCTAAACCTACCTGATGTTCTCCAAAACCCACAATCTACACTTTTCCACCATGATGACCATGGATAACCCAACAAAAACCCAATGGAGACCCCAAAACACGTCAAAAACAACCCAAATAGAACGGGATAAACACATAAAACGAAAGAAAACCCCAAAAGCCATGAATCCACCCCAAAAGTCCCCCTAAACCTACCTGATGTTCTCCAAAACCCACAATCTACACTTTTCCACCATGATGACCAACAAGAACCCAACTAAAACCAAACGGAGACACCAAAACATGTCAAAAACACCCCAAACAATAATGGGATCAACACAAAAAACGAAAGAAAACCCCATATACCATGAATCCACCCCAAAAGTCCCCTAAACCTACCTGAAGTTCTCCAAAACCCACAATCTACACTTTTCCACCATGATGACCACGGAAAACCCAACGAAACCCAACGGAGACACCAAAACACGTAAAAAACACCCCAAATAGAACGGGATCAACACAAAAAACGAAAGAAAACCTCAAAAGCCATAGATCCGCCCCAAAAGTCCCCCTAAACCTACCAGATGTTCTCCAAAACCCCACAATTTACATTTTTCCACCATGATGACCAACAAGGACCCAACTAAAACCAAACGGAGACACCAAAACATGTCAAAAACACCCCAAAAAAGAACTGCATCACCCCAAAAAGAGAAGAAAACCCCAAATACCATGAATCCACCCCAAAAGACCCCCTAAACCTACCTGACGTTCTCCAAAACCCACAATCTACACTTTTCCACCATGATGAAAACGGAAAACCCAACAAAACCCTACGGAGACCCCAAAACACGTCAAAGACACCCCAAAAAAGGAACTGCATCACCCCAAAAAACAGAAGAAAACCTCAAATACCATGAATCCACCCCCAAAGTCCCCTAAACCTACCTGAAGTTCTCCAAAACCCACAATCTACACTTTTCCACCATGATGACCACGGAAAACCCAACGAAACCCAACGGAGACCCCAAAACACGTCAAAAACACCCCAAACAAGAATGGGATCAACACAAAAAACGAAAGAAAACTCCAAAAGCCATAGATCCACCCCAAAAGTCCCCCTAAACCTACCTGCTGTTCTCCAAAACCCACAATCTACACTTTTCCACCATGATGACCAACAAGAACCCAACTAAAACCAAACGGAGACACCAAAACACGTCAAAAACACCCCAAACAAGAATGGGATCAACACAAAAAACGAAAGAAAACCCCATATACCATGAATCCACCCCAAAAGTCCCCTAAACCTACCTGAAGTTCTCCAAAACCCACAATCTACACTTTTCCACCATGATGACCACGGAAAACCCAACGAAACCCAACGGAGACCCCAAAACACGTCAAAAACACCCCAAAAAAAAACTGCATCACCCCAAAAAGAGAAGAAAACGCCAAATACCATGAATCCACCCCAAAAGTCCCCTAAACCTACCTGAAGTTCTCCAAAACCCACAATCTACACTTTTCCACCATGATGACAACGGAAAACCCAACAAAACCCTACGGAGACCACAAAACACGTCAAAAACATCCCAAAAAAGAACTGCATCACCCCAAAAAACAGAAGAAAACCCCATATACCATGAATCCACCCCAAAAGTCCCCCTAAACCTACCTGAAGTTCTCCAAAACCCACAATCTACACTTTTCCACCATGATGAAAACGGAAAACCCAACAAAACCCTACAGAGACCCCAAAACACGTCAAAGACACCCCAAAAAAGGAACTGCATCACCCCAAAAAACAGAAGAAAACCTCAAATACCATGAATCCACCCCAAAAGTCCCCTAAACCTACCTGAAGTTCTCCAAAACCCACAATCTACACTTTTCCACCATGATGACCACGGAAAACCCAACGAAACCCAACGGAGACCCCAAAACACGTCAAAAACACCCCAAACAAGAATGGGATCAACACAAAAAACGAAAGAAAACCGCAAAAGACATAGATCCACCCCAAAGGTCCCCCTAAACCTACCTGAAGTTCTCCAAAAACCCACAATCTACACTTTTCCACCATGATGACCAACAAGAACCCAACTAAAACCAAACGGAGACCCCAAAACACGTCAAAAAACACCCAAAAAAGAACTGCATCACCACCAAAAAAAACAGAAGAAAACACCATATACCATGAATCCACACCAAAAGTCCCCCTAAACCTACCTGAAGTTCTCCAAAACCCACAATCTACACTTTTCCACCATGATGACAATGGAAAACCCAACGAAACCCAATGGAGACCCCAAAACACGTGAAAAACATCACAAACAAGAACGGACTCAACACAAAAAACGAAAGAAAACCCCAAAAGCCATAGATCCACCCCAAAAGTCCCCCTAAACCTAACAGATGTTCTCCAAAACCCACAATCTAAACTTTTCCACCATGATGACCAACAAGAACCCAACTAAAACCAAACGGAGACACCAAAATATGTCAAAAACACCCCAAAAAAGGAACTGCATCACCCAAAAAACAGAAGAAAACACCATATACCATGAATCCACCCCAAAAGTCCCCTAAACCTACCTGAAGTTCTCCAAAACCCACAATCTACACTTTTCCACCATGATGACCACGGAAAACCCAACGAAACCCAACGGAGACCCCAAAACACGTCAAAAACACCCCAAACTAGAACGGGATCAAAACAAAAAACGAAAGAAAACCCCAAAAGCCATAGATCCACCCCAAAAGTCCCCCTAAACCTAACAGATGTTCTCCAAAACCCTAGAATTTACACTTTTCCACCATGATGACCAACAAGAACCCAACTAAAACCCAACGGAGACCACAAAACACGTCAAAGACACCCCAAAAAAGAACTGCATCACCCCAAAAAACAGAAGAAAACCCCATATACCATGAATCGACCCCAAAAGACCCCCTAAACCTACCTGAAGTTCTCCAAAACCCACAATCTACACTTTTCCACCATGATGACCACGGAAAACCCAACGAAACCCAACGGAGACCCCAAAACACGTCAAAAACATCACAAAAAAGAACGGACTCAACACAAAAAAAGAAAGAAAACCCCAAAAGCCATAGATCCACCCCAAAAGTCCCCCTAAACCTAACAGATGTTCTCCAAAACCCACAATCTAAACTTTTCCATCATGATGACCAACAAGAACCCAACTAAAACCAAACGGAGACCACAAAACACGTCAAAGACACCCCAAAAAAGAACTGCATCAACCCAAGAAACAGAAGAAAACCCCAAATACCGTGAATCCACCCCAAAAGTCCCCTAAACCTACCTGAAGTTCTCCAAAACCCATAATCTACACTTTTTCACCATGATGACCACGGAAAACCCAACGAAACCCAACGGAGACCCCAAAACACATCAAAAACACCCCAAACTAGAACGGGATTAAAACAAAAAACGAAAGAAAACACCAAAAGCCATAGATCCACCCCAAAAGTCCCCCTAAACCTACCTGATGTTCTCCTAAACCCTAGAATTTACACATTTCCACCATGATGACCAACAAGAACCCAACTAAAACCAAACGGAGACCACAAAACATGTCAAAAACACGCTAAAAAAAGAACTGCATCACCCCAAAAAACAGAAGAAAACCCCATATACCATGAATCCACCCCAAAAGAACCCCTAAACCTACCTGATGTTCTCCAAAACCCACAATCTACACTTTTCCACCATGATGAAAACGGAAAACCCAACAAAACCCTACGGAGACCCCAAAACACGTCAAAGAATACTCAAAAAAGGAACTGCATCACCCCAAAAAACAGAAGAAAACCTCAAATACCATGAATCCACCCCAAAAGTCCCCCTAAACCTACCTGAAGTTCTCCAAAACCCACAATCTACACTTTTCCACCATGATGACCACGGAAAACCCAACGAAACCCAACGGAGACCCCAAAACACGTCAAAAACACCCCAAACAAGAATGGGATCAACACAAAAAACGAAAGAAAACCCCAAAAGCCATAGATCCACCCCAAAGGTCCCCCTAAACCTACCTGATGTTCTCCAAAAACACACAATTTACACTTTTCCACCATGATGACCAACAAGAACCCAACTAAAACCAAACGGAGACCACAAAACATGTCAAAAACACGCTAAAAAAGGAACTGCATCACCCAAAAAACAGAAGAAAAGCCCAAATACCATGAATCCACCCCAAAAGTCCCCTAAACCTACCTGAAGTTCTCCAAAACCCACCATCTACACTTTTCCACCATGATGACAACGGAAAACCCAACGAAACCCAACGGAGACCCCAAAACACGTCAAAAACACCCCAAACAAGAACGGGATCAACACAAAAAACGAAAGAAAACCCCAAAAGCCATAGATCCACCCCAAAAGTCCCCCTAAACCTACCTGATGTTCTCCAAAAACCCACAATTTACACTTTTCCACCATGATGACCAACAAGGACCCAACTAAAACCAAACGGAGACCACAAAACATGTCAAAAACACACTAAAAAAGGAACTGCATCACCCAAAAAACAGAAGAAAACCCCAAATACCATGAATCCACCCCAAAAGTCCCCTAAACCTACCTGAAGTTCTCCAAAACCCACAATCTACACTTTTCCACCATGATGACCACGGAAAACCCAACGAAACCCAACGGAGACCCCAAAACACGTCAAAAACACCCCAAACTAGAACGGGATCAAAACAAAAAACGAAAGAAAACCCCAAAAGCCATAGATCCACCCCAAAAGTCCCCCTAAACCTAACAGATGTTCTCCAAAACCCTAGAATTTACACTTTTCCACCATGATGACCAACAAGAACCCAACTAAAACCCAACGGAGACCACAAAACACGTCAAAGACACCCCAAAAAAGAACTGCATCACCCCAAAAAACAGAAGAAAACCCCATATACCATGAATCGACCCCAAAAGACCCCCTAAACCTACCTGAAGTTCTCCAAAACCCACAATCTACACTTTTCCACCATGATGACCACGGAAAACCCAACGAAACCCAACGGAGACCCCAAAACACGTCAAAAACATCACAAAAAAGAACGGACTCAACACAAAAAAAGAAAGAAAACCCCAAAAGCCATAGATCCACCCCAAAAGTCCCCCTAAACCTAACAGATGTTCTCCAAAACCCACAATCTAAACTTTTCCATCATGATGACCAACAGAACCCAACTAAAACCAAACGGAGACCACAAAACACGTCAAAGACACCCCAAAAAAGAACTGCATCAACCCAAGAAACAGAAGAAAACCCCAAATACCGTGAATCCACCCCAAAAGTCCCCTAAACCTACCTGAAGTTCTCCAAAACCCATAATCTACACTTTTTCACCATGATGACCACGGAAAACCCAACGAAACCCAACGGAGACCCCAAAACACATCAAAAACACCCCAAACTAGAACGGGATTAAAACAAAAAACGAAAGAAAACACCAAAAGCCATAGATCCACCCCAAAAGTCCCCCTAAACCTACCTGATGTTCTCCTAAACCCTAGAATTTACACATTTCCACCATGATGACCAACAAGAACCCAACTAAAACCAAACGGAGACCACAAAACATGTCAAAAACACGCTAAAAAAAGAACTGCATCACCCCAAAAAACAGAAGAAAACCCCATATACCATGAATCCACCCCAAAAGAACCCCTAAACCTACCTGATGTTCTCCAAAACCCACAATCTACACTTTTCCACCATGATGAAAACGGAAAACCCAACAAAACCCTACGGAGACCCCAAAACACGTCAAAGAATACTCAAAAAAGGAACTGCATCACCCCAAAAAACAGAAGAAAACCTCAAATACCATGAATCCACCCCAAAAGTCCCCCTAAACCTACCTGAAGTTCTCCAAAACCCACAATCTACACTTTTCCACCATGATGACCACGGAAAACCCAACGAAACCCAACGGAGACCCCAAAACACGTCAAAAACACCCCAAACAAGAATGGGATCAACACAAAAAACGAAAGAAAACCCCAAAAGCCATAGATCCACCCCAAAGGTCCCCCTAAACCTACCTGATGTTCTCCAAAAACACACAATTTACACTTTTCCACCATGATGACCAACAAGAACCCAACTAAAACCAAACGGAGACCACAAAACATGTCAAAAACACGCTAAAAAAGGAACTGCATCACCCAAAAAACAGAAGAAAAGCCCAAATACCATGAATCCACCCCAAAAGTCCCCTAAACCTACCTGAAGTTCTCCAAAACCCACCATCTACACTTTTCCACCATGATGACAACGGAAAACCCAACGAAACCCAACGGAGACCCCAAAACACGTCAAAAACACCCCAAACAAGAACGGGATCAACACAAAAAACGAAAGAAAACCCCAAAAGCCATAGATCCACCCCAAAAGTCCCCCTAAACCTACCTGATGTTCTCCAAAAACCCACAATTTACACTTTTCCACCATGATGACCAACAAGGACCCAACTAAAACCAAACGGAGACCACAAAACATGTCAAAAACACACTAAAAAAGGAACTGCATCACCCAAAAAACAGAAGAAAACCCCAAATACCATGAATCCACCCCAAAAGTCCCCTAAACCTACCTGAAGTTCTCCAAAACCCACAATCTACACTTTTCCACCATGATGACAATGGAAAACCCAAGGAAACCCAACGGAGACCACAAAACACGTCAAAAACACCCCAAAAAAGAACGGGATCAAAACAAAAAATGAAAGAAAACCCCAAAAGCCATAGAACCACCCCAAAAGTCCCCATAAACCTACCGGATGTTCTCCATAACCCCACAATCTACACTTTTCCACCATGATGACCAACAAAAACCCAACTAAAACCAAACGGAGACACCAAAACATGTCAAAAACACCCCAAACAAGAATGGGATCAACACAAAAAACGAAAGAAAACCCCATATACCATGAACCCACCCCAAAAGTCCCCCTAAACCTACCTTATGTTCTCCAAAACCCACAATCTACACTTTTCCACCATGATGACAATGGAAAAAACAAGGAAACCCAACGGAGACCACAAAACACATCAAAAACACCCCAAAAAAGAACTGCATCACCCCAAAAAACAGAAGAAAATCCCATATACCATGAATCCACCCCAAAAGAACCCCTAAACCTATCTGATGTTCTCCAAAACCCACAATCTACACTTTTCCACCATGATGACCACGGAAAACCCAACAAAACCCTACAGAGACCCCAAAACACGTCAAAGACACCCCAAAAAAGAACTGCATCACCCCAAGAAACAGAAGAAAACCCCATATACCATGAATCCATCCCAAAAGTCCCCTAAACCTACCTGAAGTTCTCCAAAACCCACAATCTACACTTTTCAAAAATGATGACCACGGAAAACCCAACGAATCCCAACGGAGACCCCAAAACACTTCAAAAACACCCCAAACAAGAATGGTATCAACACAAAAAACGAAAGAAAACCTTAAAAGCCATAGATCCACCCCAAAGGTCCCCCTAAACCTACCTGATGTTCTCCAAAAACCCACAATTTACACTTTTCCACCATGATGACCAACAAGAACCCAACTAAAACCCAACGGAGACACCAAAACATGTCAAAAAAAAAAAAAAACAAAAAACAACTGCATCTGCCCAAAAAGAGAAAAAAATCCCAAATACCATGAATCCACCCCAAAAGTCCCCTAAACCTACCTGAAGTTCTCCAAAACCCGCAATCTACACTTTTCCACCATGATGACCACGGAAAACCCAACGAAATCCAACGGAGACCCCAAAACACGTCAAAAACACCCCAAACAAGAACGGGATCAACACAAAAAATGAAAGAAAACCGCAAAAGACATAGATCCACCCCAAAGGTCCCCCTAAACCTACCTGAAGTTCTCCAAAACCCACAATCTACACTTTTCCACCATGATGACCACGGAAAACCCAACGAAACCCAATGGAGACCCCAAAACACGTCAAAAACATCACAAACAAGAACGGACTCAACACAAAAAACGAAAGAAAACCCCAAAAGCCATAGATCCACCCCAAAAGTCCCCCTAAACCTAACAGATGTTCTCCAAAACCCACAATCTAAACTTTTCCACCATGATGACCAACAAGAACCCAACTAAAACCAAACGGAGACACCAAAATATGTCAAAAACACCCCAAAAAAGGAACTGCATCACCCAAAAAACAGAAGAAAACACCATATACCATGAATCCACCCCAAAAGTCCCCCTAAACCTACCTGATGTTCTCCAAAACCCACAATCTACACTTTTCCACCATGATGACCATGGATAACAAAACAAAAACCCAACGGAGACCCCAAAACACGTCAAAAACAACCCAAATAGAACGGGATAAACACAAAAAACGAAAGAAAACCCCAAAAGCCATAGATCCACCCCAAAAGTCCCCCTAAACCTACCTGATGTTCTCCAAAAACCCACAATTTACATTTTTCCACCATGATGACCAACAGGAACCCAACTAAAACCAAACGGAGACTACAAAACATGTCAAAAACACCCCAAAAAAAGGAACTGCATCACCCAAAAAAACCAGAAGAAAAGCCCAAATACCATGAATCCACCCCAAAAGTCCCCTAAACCTACCTGAAGTTCTCCAAAACCCACAATCTACACTTTTCCACCATGATGACCACGGAAAACCCAACGAAACCCAACGGAGACCCCAAAACACGTCAAAAACACCCCAAAACAAGAATGGGATCAACACAAAAAACGAAAGAAAACCCCAAAAGCCATAGATCCACCCCAAAAGTCCCCCTAAACCTACCTGATGTTCTCCAAAACCCACAATCTACACTTTTCCACCATGATGACCAACAAGGACCCAACTAAAACCAAACGGAGACACCAAAACATGTCAAAAACAACCCAAACAAGAATGGGATCAACACAAAAAACGTAAGAAAAAACCATATACCATGAATCCACCCCAAAAGTCCCCCTAAACCTACCAGATGTTCTCCATAACACCACAATTTACACTTTTCCACCATGATGACCAACAAGAACCCAACTAAAACCAAACGGAGACACCAAAACATGTCAAAAACACCCCAAAAAAGAACTGCATCACCCCAAAAAACAGAAGAAAACCCCAAATACCATGAATCCACCCCAAAAGTCCCCTAAACCTACCTGAAGTTCTCCAAAACCCACAATTTACACTTTTCCACCACGATGACAACGGAAAACCCAACGAAACCCAACGGAGAACCCAAAACACGTCATAAACAACCCAAACAAGAATGGGATCAACACAAAAAATGAAAGAAAACCCCAAAAGCCATAGATCCACCCCAAAAGTCCCCCTAAACCTACCTGATGTTCTCCAAAACTCCACAATTTACACTTTTCCACCATGATGACCAACAAGAACCCAACTAAAACCAAACGGAGACACCAAAACATGTCAAAAACACCCCAAACAAGAATGGGATCAACACAAAAAACGTAAGAAAAAACCCATATACCATGCATCCACCCCAAAAGTCCCCCTAAACATACCTGATGTTCTCCAAAACCCCACAATTTACACTTTTCCACCATGATGACCAACAAGAACCCAACTAAAACCAAACGGAGACACCAAAACATGTCAAAAACATCCCAAACAAGAATGGGATCAACACAAAAAACGAAAGAAAACCCCATATACCATGAATCCACCCGAAAAGTCCCCCTAAACCTACCTGATGTTCTCCAAAACCCACAATCTACACTTTTCCACCATGATGACAACGGAAAACCCAACAAAACCCTACGGAGACCACAAAACACGTCGAAGACACCCCAAAAAAGAACTGCATCACCCCAAGAAACAGAAGAAAACCCCAAATACCATGAATCCACCCCAAAAGTCCCCTAAACCTACCTGAAGTTCTCCAAAACCCACAATCTACACTTTTCCACCATGATGACCACGGAAAACCCAACGAAACCCTACGGAGACCACAAAACACGTCAAAAACACCCCAAACAAGACTGGGATCAACACAAAAAACGAAAGAAAACCCCAAAAGCCATAGATCCACCCCAAAGGTCCCCCTAAACCTACCTGATGTTGTCCAAAAACCCACAATTTACACTTTTCCACCATGATGACCAACAAGAACCCAACTAAAACCAAACGGAGACCACAAAACATGTCAAACACACCCCAAAAAAGGAACTGCATCACCCAAAAAACAGAAGAAAACCCCAAATACCATGAATCCACCCCAAAAGTCCCCTAAACCTACCTGAAGTTCTCCAAAACCCACAGTCTACACTTTTCCACCATGATGACCACGGAAAACCCAACGAAACCCAACGGAGACCCCAAAACACTTCAAAAACACCCCAAACAAGAACGGGGTCAACACAAAAAACGAAAGAAAACCCCAAAAGCCATAGATACACCCCAAAAGTCCCCCTAAACCGACCGGATGTTCTCCAAAACCCCACAATTTACACTTTTCCACCATGATGACCAACAAGAACCCAACTAAAACCAAACGGAGACCACAAAACATGTCAAAAACACCCCAAACAAGAATGGGATCAACACAAAAAATGAAAGAAAACCCCATATACCATGAATCCACCCCAAAAGACCCCCTAAACCTACCTGATGTTCTCCATAACACCACAATCTACACTTTTCCACCATGATGACCAACAAGAACCCAACTAAAACCAAACGGAGACCCCAAAACACGTCAAAAACACCCCAAACAAGAATGGGATCAACACAAAAAACGAAAGAAAACCCCAAAAGCCATAGATCCACCCCAAAAGTCCCCCTAAACCTACCGGATGTTCTCCAAAACTCCACAATTTACACTTTTCCACCATGATGACCAACAAGAACCCAACTAAAACCAAACGGAGACCACAAAACATGTCAAAAACACTCTAAAAAAGGAACTGCATCACCCAAAAAACAGAAGAAAAGCCCAAATACCATGAATCCACCCCAAAAGTCCCCTAAACCTACCTGAAGATCTCCAAAACCCACAATCTACACTTTTCCACCATGATGACAACAGAAAACCCACGAAACCCAACGGAGACCCCAAAACACGTCATAAACACCCCAAACAAAAACGGGATCAATACAAAAAACGAAAGAAAACCCCAAAAGCAATAGATCCACCCCAAAAGTCCCCCTAAACCTACCTGATGTTCTCCAAAACCCCACAATTTACACTTTTCCACCATGATGACCAACAAGAACCCAACTAAAACCAAACGGAGACCACAAAACATGTCAAAAACACCCCAAAAAAGGAACTGCATCACCCAAAAAAAAACAGAAGAAAAGCCCAAATACCATGAATCCACCCCAAAAGTCCCCTAAACCTACCTGAAGTTCTCCAAAACCCACAATCTACACTTTTCCACCATGATGACCAACAAGAACCCAACTAAAACCAAACGGAGACAACAAAACATGTCAAACACACCCCAAAAAAGGAACTGCATCACCCAAAAAACAGAAGAAAAGCCCAAATACCATGAATCCACCCCAAAAGTCCCCTAAACCTACCTGAAGTTCTCCAAAACCCACAATCTACACTTTTCCACAATGATGACAACGGAAAACCCAACTAAACCCAACGGAGACCCCAAAACACGTCAAAAACACCCCAAACAAGAACGGGGTCAACACAAAAAACGAAAGAAAACCCCAAAAGCCATAGATACACCCCAAAAGTCCCCCTAAACCGACCGGATGTTCTCCAAAACCCCACAATTTACACTTTTCCACCATGATGACCAACAAGAACCCAACTAAAACCAAACGGAGACCACAAAACATGTCAAAAACACCCCAAACAAGAATGGGATCAACACAAAAAACGAAAGAAAACCCCATATACCATGAATCCACCCCAAAAGACCCCCTAAACCTACCTGATGTTCTCCATAACACCACAATCTACACTTTTCCACCATGATGACCAACAAGAACCCAACTAAAACCAAACGGAGACCCCAAAACACGTCAAAAACACCCCAAACAAGAATGGGATCAACACAAAAAACGAAAGAAAACCCCAAAAGCCATAGATCCACCCCAAAAGTCCCCCTAAACCTACCTGATGTTCTCCAAAACTCCACAATTTACACTTTTCCACCATGATGACCAACAAGAACCCAACTAAAACCAAACGGAGACCCCAAAACATGTCAAAAACACTCTAAAAAAGGAACTACATCACCCAAAAAAAGAGAAGAAAAGCCCAAATACCATGAATCCACCCCAAAAGTCCCCTAAACCTACCTGAAGTTCTCCAAAACCCACAATCTACACTTTTCCCCCATGATGACCACGGAAAACCCAACGAAATCCAACGGAGACCCCAAAACACGTCAAAAACAACCGAAAAAAAACGGGATCAACACAAAAAACGAAAGAAAACTCCAAAAGCCATAGATCCACCCCAAAGGTCCCCTAAACCTACCTGATGTTCTCCAAAACCCACAATCTACAGATTTCCACCATGATGACCAAAAAGAACCCAACTAAAACCAAAAGGAGACCACAAAACATGTCAAAAACACCCCAAAAAAGGAACTGCATCACCCAAAAAACAGAAGAAAAGCCCAAATACCATGAATCCACCCCAAAAGTCCCCTAAACCTACCTGAAGATCTCCAAAACCCACAATCTACACTTTTCCACCATGATGACAACAGAAAACCCAACGAAACCCAACGGAGACCCCAAAACACGTCAAAAAAACCCCAAACAAAAACGGGATCAATACAAAAAACGAAAGAAAACCCCAAAAGCAATAGATCCACCCCAAAAGTCCCCCTAAACCTACCTGATGTTCTCCAAAACCCCACAATTTACACTTTTCCACCATGATGACCAACAAGAACCCAACTAAAACCAAACGGAGACACCAAAACATGTCAAAAACACCCCAAAAAAGGAACTGCATCACCCAAAAAACAGAAGAAAAGCCCAAATACCATGAATCCACCCCAAAAGTCCCCTAAACCTACCTGAAGTTCTCCAAAACCCACAATCTACACTTTTCCACCATGATGACCACGGAAAACCCAACTAAAACCAAACGGAGACACCAAAACATGTCAAAAACAACCCAAAAAAGGAACTGCATCACCCAAAAAACAGAAGAAAAGCCCAAATACCATGAATCCACCCCAAAAGTCCCCTAAACCTACCTGAAGATCTCCAAAACCCACAATCTACACTTTTCCACCATGATGACAACAGAAAACCCAACGAAACCCAACGGAGACCCCAAAACACGTCAAAAACACCCCAAACAAAAACGGGATCAATACAAAAAACGAAAGAAAACCCCAAAAGCAATAGATCCACCCCAAAAGTCCCCCTAAACCTACCTGATGTTCTCCAAAACCCCACAATTTACACTTTTCCACCATGATGACCAACAAGAACCCAACTAAAACCAAACGGAGACACCAAAACATGTCAAAAACACCCCAAAAAAGGAACTGCATCACCCAAAAAACAGAAGAAAAGCCCAAATACCATGAATCCACCCCAAAAGTCCCCTAAACCTACCTGAAGTTCTCCAAAACCCACAATCTACACTTTTCCACCATGATGACCACGGAAAACCCAACTAAAACCAAACGGAGACACCAAAACATGTCAAAAACAACCCAAAAAAGGAAATGCATCACCCAAAAAAACAGAAGAAAACCCCAAAAGCCATAGATCCACCCCAAAGGTCCCCCTAAACCTACCTGAAGTTCTCCAAAACCCACAATCTACACTTTTCCACCATGATGACCAACAAGAACCCAACTAAAACCAAACGGAGACCACAAAACACGTCAAAAACACCCCAAAAAAGAACTGAATCACCCCAAAAAACAGAAGAAAACCCCATATACCATGAATCCACCCCAAAAGAACCCCTAAACCTACCTGATGTTCTCCAAAACCCACAATCTACACTTTTCCACCATGATGAAAATGGAAAACCCAACAAAACCCTACGGAGACCCCAAAACACGTCAAAGACAAATCAAAAAAGGAACTGCATCACCCCAAAAAACAGAAGAAAACCTCAAATACCATGAATCCACCCCAAAAGTCCCCCTAAACCTACCTGAAGTTCTCCAAAACGCACAATCTACACTTTTCCACCATAATGACCACGGAAAACCCAACGAAACCCAACGGAGACCCCAAAACACGTCAAAAACACCCCAAACAAGAACGGGATCAACACAAAAAACGAAAGAAAACCCCAAAAGCCATAGATCCACCCCAAAGGTCCCCCTAAACCTACCTGATGTTCTCCAAAACCCCACAATTTACACTTTTCCACCATGATGACCAACAAGAACCCAACTAAAACCAAACGGAGACACCAAAACATGTCAAAAACACCCCAAAAAAGAACTGCATCACCCCAAAAAACAGAAGAAAACCTCAAATACCATGAATCCACCCCAAAAGTCCCCCTAAACCTACCTGAAGTTCTCCAAAACCCACAATCTACACTTTTCAACCATGATGACCACGGGAAACCCAACGAAACCCAACGGAGACCCCAAAACACGTCAAAAACACCACAAACAAGAACGGACTCAACACAAAAAACGAAAGAAAACCCCAAAAGCCATAGATCCACCACAAAAGTGCCCCTAAACCTAACTGATGTTCTCCAAAACCCACAATCTACACTTTTCCACAATGATGACCAACAAGAACCCAACTAAAACCAAACGGAGACCCCAAAACACGTCAAAAACACCCCAAACAAGAATGGGATCAACACAAAAAACGAAAGAAAACCCCATATACCATGAATCCACCCCAAAGGTCCCCCTAAACCTACCTGATGTTCTCCAAAACCCACAATCTACACTTTTCCACCATGATGACAATGGAAAAACCAAGGAAACCCAACGGAGACCACAAAACACGTCAAAAACACCCCAAAAAAAGAACTGCATCACCCCAAAAAACAGAAGAAAACCTCAAATACCATGAATCCACCCCAAAAGACCCCCTACACCTACCTGATGTTCTCCAAAACCCACAATCTACACTTTTCCACCATGATGAAAACGGAAAACCCAACAAAACCCTACGGAGACCCCAAAACACGTCAAAGACATCCCAAAAAAGAACTGCATCACCCCAAAAAACAGAAGAAAACCCCAAATACCATGAATCCACCCCAAAAGTCCCCTAAACCTACCTGAAGTTCTCCAAAACCCGCAATCTACACTTTTCCACCATGATGACCACGGAAAACCCAACGAAACCCAACGGAGACCCCAAAACATGTCAAAAACAACCCAATCAAGAATGGGATCAACACAAAAAACGAAAGAAAACCACAAAAGCCATAGATCCACCCCAAAAGTCCCCCTAAACGTACCTGATGTTCTCCAAAACCCCACAATTTACACTTTTCCACCATGATGACCAACAAGAACCCAACTAAAACCAAACGGAGACACCAAAACATGTCAAAAACACCCCAAAAAAGGAACTGCATCACCCAAAAAACAGAAGAAAAGCCCAAATACCATGAATCCACCCCAAAAGTCCCCTAAACCTACCTGAAGTTCTCCAAAACCCACAATCTACACTTTTCCACCATGATGACAACGGAAAACCCAACGAAACCCAACGGAGACCACAAAACACGTCAAAAACACCCCAAACAAGAACGGACTCAACACAAAAAATGAAAGAAAACCCCAAAAGCCATAGATCAACCCCAAAAGTCCCTCTAAACCTACCTGATGTTCTCCAAAACCCACAATCTACACTTTTCCACCATGATGACCAACAAGGACCCAACTAAAACCAAACGGAGACCACAAAACATGTCAAAAACACGCTAAAAAAGGAACTGCATCACCCAAAAAACAGAAGAAAACCCCAAATACCATGAATCCACCCCAAAAGTCCCCTAAACCTACCTGAAGTTCTCCAAAACCCACAGTCTACACTTTTCCACCATGATGACCACGGAAAACCCAACGAAACCCAACGGAGACCCCAAAACACTTCAAAAACACCCCAAACAAGAACGGGAAAAACAAAAAAAAACGAAAGAAAACCCCAAAAGCCATAGATCCACCCTAAAAGTCCCCCTAAACCTAACGGATGTTCTCCAAAACCCCACAATTTACACTTTTCCACCATGATGACCAACAAGAACCCAACTAAAACCAAACGGAGACACCAAAACATGTCAAAAACACCCCAAACAAGAATGGGATCAACACAAAAAATGTAAGAAAAACCCCATATACCATGCATCCACCCCAAAAGTCCCCCTAAACCTACCTGATGTTCTCCAAAACCCCACAATTTACACTTTTCCACCATGATGACCAACAAGAACCCAACTAAAACCAAACGGAGACACCAAAACATGTCAAAAACACCCCAAACAAGAATGGGATCAACACAAAAAACGAAAGAAAACCCCATATACCATGAATCCACCCCAAAGGTCCCCCTAAACCTACCTGATGTTCTCCAAAACCCACAATCTACACTTTTCCACCATGATGACAATGGAAAAACCAAGGAAACCCAACGGAGACCACAAAACACGTCAAAAACACCCCAAAAAAGAACTGCATCACCCCAAAAAACAGAAGAAAAACCCATATACCATGAATCCACCCCAAAAGTCCCCCTAAACCTACCTGATGTTCTCCAAAACCCACAATCTACACTTTTCCACCATGATGAAAACGGAAAACCCAACAAAACCCTACGGAGACCCCAAAACACGTCAAAGACACCCCAAAAAAGAACTGCATCACCCCAAGAAACAGAAGAAAACCCCAAATACCATGAATCCACCCCAAAAGTCCCCTAAACCTACCTGAAGTTCTCCAAAACCCACAATCTACACTTTTCCACCATGATGACAATGGAAAACCCAAGGAAACCCAACGGAGACCACAAAACACGTCAAAAACACCACAAACAAGAACGGGATCAACACAAAAAATGAAAGAAAACCCCAAAATCCATAGAACTACACCAAAAGTCCCCCTAAACCTACCGGATGTTCTCCATAACCCCAAAATCTACACTTTTCCACCATGATGACCAACAAGAACCCAACTAAAACCAAACGGAGACACCAAAACATGTCAAAAACACCCCAAACAAGAATGGGATCAACACAAAAAACGAAAGAAAACCCCATATACCATGAATCCACCCCAAAAGTCACCCTAAACCTACCTGATGTTCTCCAAAACCCACAATCTACACTTTTCCACCATGATGACAATGGAAAAACCAAGGACACCCAACGGAGACCACAAAACACGTCAAAAACACCCCAAAAAAGAACTGCATCACCCCAAAAAACAGAAGAAAATCCCATATACCATGAATCCACCCCAAAAGACCCCCTAAACATACCTGAAGTTCTCCAAAACCCACAATCTACACTTTTCCACCATGATGACCACGGAAAACCCAACGAAACCGTACGGAGACCCCAAAACACGTCAAAGACACCCCAAAAAAGAACTGCATCACCCCAAGAAACAGAAGAAAACCCCAAATACCATGAATCCACCCCAAAAGTCCCCTAAACCTACCTGAAGTTCTCCAAAACCCACAATCTACACTTTTCCACCATGATGACCACGGAAAACCCAAGGAAACCCAAGGGAGACACCAAAACACGTCAAAAACACCCCAAAACAAGAATGGGATCAACACAAAAAACGAAAGAAAACCCCAAAAGCCATAGATCCACCCCAAAAGTCCCCCTAAACCTACCTGATGTTCTCCAAAACCCTACAATTTACACTTTTCCAACATGATGACCAACAAGAACCCAACTAAAACCAAACGGAGACCCCAAAACACGTCAAAAACACCCCAAACAAGAACTGTATGACCCCAAAAAACAGAAGAAAGCCCCATATACCATGAATCCACCCCAAAAGTCCCCCTAAACCTACCTGATGTTCTCCAAAACCCACAGTCTACACTTTTCCACCATGATCACCATGGATAACCCAAAAAAAAACCAATGGAGACCCCAAAACACGTCAAAAACAACCCAAATAGAACGGGATAAACACATAAAACGAAAGAAAACCCCAAAAGCCATAGATCCACCCCAAAAGTCCCCCTAAACCTACCTGATGTTCTCCAAAACCCACAATCTACACTTTTCCACCATGATGACCAACAAGAACCCAACTAAAACCAAACGGAGACACCAAAACATGTCAAAAACACCCCAAACAATAATGGGATCAACACAAAAAACGAAAGAAAACCCCATATACCATGAATCCACCCCAAAAGTCCCCTAAACCTACCTGAAGTTCTCCAAAACCCACAATCTACACTTTTCCACCATGATGACCACGGAAAACCCAACGAAACCCAACGGAGACACCAAAACACGTAAAACACACCCCAAATAGAACGGGATCAACACAAAAAACGAAAGAAAACCTCAAAAGCCATAGATCCGCCCCAAAAGTCCCCCTAAACCTACCAGATGTTCTCCAAAACCCCACAATTTACATTTTTCCACCATGATGACCAACAAGGACCCAACTAAAACCAAACGGAGACACCAAAACATGTCAAAAACACCCCAAAATAGAACTGCATCACCCCAAAAAGAGAAGAAAACCCCAAATACCATGAATCCACCCCAAAAGACCCCCTAAACCTACCTGACGTTCTCCAAAACCCACAATCTACACTTTTCCACCATGATGAAAACGGAAAACCCAACAAAACCCTACGGAGACCCCAAAACACGTCAAAGACACCCCAAAAAAGGAACTGCATCACCCCAAAAAACAGAAGAAAACCTCAAATACCATGAATCCACCCCCAAAGTCCCCTAAACCTACCTGAAGTTCTCCAAAACCCACAATCTACACTTTTCCACCATGATGACCACGGAAAACCCAACGAAACCCAACGGAGACACCAAAACACGTCAAAAACACCCCAAACAAGAATGGTATCAACACAAAAAACGAAAGAAAACTCCAAAAGCCATAGATCCACCCCAAAAGTCCCCCTAAACCTACCTGATGTTCTCCAAAACCCACAATCTACACTTTTCCACCATGATGACCAACAAGAACCCAACTAAAACCAAACGGAGACCCCAAAACATGTCAAAAACACCCCAAAAAAAAACTGCATCACCCCAAAAAGAGAAGAAAACGCCATATACCAGGAATCCACCCCAAAAGTCCCCCTAAACGTACCTGATGTTCTCCAAAACCCCACAATTTACACTTTTCCACCATGATGACCAACAAGAACCCAACTAAAACCAAACGGAGACACCAAAACATGTCAAAAACACCCCAAAAAAGGAACTGCATCACCCAAAAAACAGAAGAAAAGCCCAAATACCATGAATCCACCCCAAAAGTCCCCTAAACCTACCTGAAGTTCTCCAAAACCCACAATCTACACTTTTCCACCATGATGACAACGGAAAACCCAACGAAACCCAACGGAGACCACAAAACACGTCAAAAACACCCCAAACAAGAACGGACTCAACACAAAAAATGAAAGAAAACCCCAAAAGCCATAGATCCACCCCAAAAGTCCCCCTAAACCTACCTGATGTTCTCCAAAACCCACAATCTACACTTTTCCACCATGATGACCAACAAGGACCCAACTAAAACCAAACGGAGACCACAAAACATGTCAAAAACACGCTAAAAAAGGAACTGCATCACCCAAAAAACAGAAGAAAACCCCAAATACCATGAATCCACCCCAAAAGTCCCCTAAACCTACCTGAAGTTCTCCAAAACCCACAGTCTACACTTTTCCACCATGATGACCACGGAAAACCCAACGAAACCCAACGGAGACCCCAAAACACTTCAAAAACACCCCAAACAAGAACGGGAAAAACAAAAAAAAACGAAAGAAAACCCCAAAAGCCATAGATCCACCCCAAAAGTCCCCCTAAACCTACCGGATGTTCTCCAAAACCCCACAATTTACACTTTTCCACAATGATGACCAACAAGAACCCAACTAAAACCAAACGGAGACACCAAAACATGTCAAAAACACCCCAAACAAGAATGGGATCAACACAAAAAATGTAAGAAAAACCCCATATACCATGCATCCACCCCAAAAGTCCCCCTAAACCTACCTGATGTTCTCCAAAACCCCACAATTTACACTTTTCCACCATGATGACCAACAAGAACCCAACTAAAACCAAACGGAGACACCAAAACATGTCAAAAACACCCCAAACAAGAATGGGATCAACACAAAAAACGAAAGAAAACCCCATATACCATGAATCCACCCCAAAGGTCCCCCTAAACCTACCTGATGTTCTCCAAAACCCACAATCTACACTTTTCCACCATGATGACAATGGAAAAACCAAGGAAACCCAACGGAGACCACAAAACACGTCAAAAACACCCCAAAAAAGAACTGCATCACCCCAAAAAACAGAAGAAAAACCCATATACCATGAATCCACCCCAAAAGTCCCCCTAAACCTACCTGATGTTCTCCAAAACCCACAATCTACACTTTTCCACCATGATGAAAACGGAAAACCCAACAAAACCCTACGGAGACCCCAAAACACGTCAAAGACACCCCAAAAAAGAACTGCATCACCCCAAGAAACAGAAGAAAACCCCAAATACCATGAATCCACCCCAAAAGTCCCCTAAACCTACCTGAAGTTCTCCAAAACCCACAATCTACACTTTTCCACCATGATGACAATGGAAAACCCAAGGAAACCCAACGGAGACCACAAAACACGTCAAAAACACCACAAACAAGAACGGGATCAACACAAAAAATGAAAGAAAACCCCAAAATCCATAGAACTACACCAAAAGTCCCCCTAAACCTACCGGATGTTCTCCATAACCCCAAAATCTACACTTTTCCACCATGATGACCAACAAGAACCCAACTAAAACCAAACGGAGACACCAAAACATGTCAAAAACACCCCAAACAAGAATGGGATCAACACAAAAAACGAAAGAAAACCCCATATACCATGAATCCACCCCAAAAGTCACCCTAAACCTACCTGATGTTCTCCAAAACCCACAATCTACACTTTTCCACCATGATGACAATGGAAAAACCAAGGACACCCAACGGAGACCACAAAACACGTCAAAAACACCCCAAAAAAGAACTGCATCACCCCAAAAAACAGAAGAAAATCCCATATACCATGAATCCACCCCAAAAGACCCCCTAAACATACCTGAAGTTCTCCAAAACCCACAATCTACACTTTTCCACCATGATGACCACGGAAAACCCAACGAAACCGTACGGAGACCCCAAAACACGTCAAAGACACCCCAAAAAAGAACTGCATCACCCCAAGAAACAGAAGAAAACCCCAAATACCATGAATCCACCCCAAAAGTCCCCTAAACCTACCTGAAGTTCTCCAAAACCCACAATCTACACTTTTCCACCATGATGACCACGGAAAACCCAAGGAAACCCAAGGGAGACACCAAAACACGTCAAAAACACCCCAAAACAAGAATGGGATCAACACAAAAAACGAAAGAAAACCCCAAAAGCCATAGATCCACCCCAAAAGTCCCCCTAAACCTACCTGATGTTCTCCAAAACCCTACAATTTACACTTTTCCAACATGATGACCAACAAGAACCCAACTAAAACCAAACGGAGACCCCAAAACACGTCAAAAACACCCCAAACAAGAACTGTATGACCCCAAAAAACAGAAGAAAGCCCCATATACCATGAATCCACCCCAAAAGTCCCCCTAAACCTACCTGATGTTCTCCAAAACCCACAGTCTACACTTTTCCACCATGATCACCATGGATAACCCAAAAAAAAACCAATGGAGACCCCAAAACACGTCAAAAACAACCCAAATAGAACGGGATAAACACATAAAACGAAAGAAAACCCCAAAAGCCATAGATCCACCCCAAAAGTCCCCCTAAACCTACCTGATGTTCTCCAAAACCCACAATCTACACTTTTCCACCATGATGACCAACAAGAACCCAACTAAAACCAAACGGAGACACCAAAACATGTCAAAAACACCCCAAACAATAATGGGATCAACACAAAAAACGAAAGAAAACCCCATATACCATGAATCCACCCCAAAAGTCCCCTAAACCTACCTGAAGTTCTCCAAAACCCACAATCTACACTTTTCCACCATGATGACCACGGAAAACCCAACGAAACCCAACGGAGACACCAAAACACGTAAAACACACCCCAAATAGAACGGGATCAACACAAAAAACGAAAGAAAACCTCAAAAGCCATAGATCCGCCCCAAAAGTCCCCCTAAACCTACCAGATGTTCTCCAAAACCCCACAATTTACATTTTTCCACCATGATGACCAACAAGGACCCAACTAAAACCAAACGGAGACACCAAAACATGTCAAAAACACCCCAAAATAGAACTGCATCACCCCAAAAAGAGAAGAAAACCCCAAATACCATGAATCCACCCCAAAAGACCCCCTAAACCTACCTGACGTTCTCCAAAACCCACAATCTACACTTTTCCACCATGATGAAAACGGAAAACCCAACAAAACCCTACGGAGACCCCAAAACACGTCAAAGACACCCCAAAAAAGGAACTGCATCACCCCAAAAAACAGAAGAAAACCTCAAATACCATGAATCCACCCCCAAAGTCCCCTAAACCTACCTGAAGTTCTCCAAAACCCACAATCTACACTTTTCCACCATGATGACCACGGAAAACCCAACGAAACCCAACGGAGACACCAAAACACGTCAAAAACACCCCAAACAAGAATGGGATCAACACAAAAAACGAAAGAAAACTCCAAAAGCCATAGATCCACCCCAAAAGTCCCCCTAAACCTACCTGATGTTCTCCAAAACCCACAATCTACACTTTTCCACCATGATGACCAACAAGAACCCAACTAAAACCAAACGGAGACCCCAAAACATGTCAAAAACACCCCAAAAAAAAACTGCATCACCCCAAAAAGAGAAGAAAACGCCATATACCAGGAATCCACCCCAAAAGTCCCCCTAAACCTACCTGATGTTCTCCAAAACCCACAATCTACACTTTTCCACCATGATGACCACGGAAAACCCAACGAAACCCAATGGAGACCCCAAAACACGTGAAAAACATCACAAAAAAGAACGGACTCAACACAAAAAACGAAAGAAAACCCCAAAAGCCATAGATCCACCCCAAAAGTCCCCCTAAACCTAACAGATGTTCTCCAAAACCCACAATCTAAACTTTTCCACCATGATGACCAACAAGAACCCAACTAAAACCAAACGGAGACACCAAAATATGTCAAAAACACCCCAAAAAAGGAACTGCATCACCCAAAAAGCAGAAGAAAAGCCCAAATACCATGAATCCACCCCAAAAGTCCCCTAAACCTACCTGAAGTTCTCCAAAACCCACAATCTACACTTTTCCACCATGATGAAAACGGAAAACCCAACAAAACCCTACGGAGACCCCAAAACACGTCAAAAACACCCCAAATAGAACGGGATCAACACAAAAAAAAACGAAAGAAAACCCAAAAAGCCATAGATCCACCCCAAAAGTCCCCCTAAACCTACCTGATGTTCTCCAAAACCCCACAATTTACACTTTTCCACCATGATGACCACGGAAAACCCAACTAAAACCAAACGGAGACACCAAAACATGTCAAAAACAACCCAAAAAAGGAAATGCATCACCCAAAAAAAACAGAAGAAAACCCGAAAAGCCATAGATCCACCCCAAAGGTCCCCCTAAACCTACCTGAAGTTCTCCAAAACCCACAATCTACACTTTTCCACCATGATGACCAACAAGAACCCAACTAAAACCAAACGGAGACCACAAAACACGTCAAAAACACCCCAAAAAAGAACTGCATCACCCCAAAAAACAGAAGAAAACCCCATATACCATGAATCCACCCCAAAAGAACCCCTAAACCTACCTGATGTTCTCCAAAACCCACAATCTACACTTTTCCACCATGATGAAAATGGAAAACCCAACAAAACCCTACGGAGACCCCAAAACACGTCAAAGACAACTCAAAAAAGGAACTGCATCACCCCAAAAAACAGAAGAAAACCTCAAATACCATGAATCCACCCCAAAAGTCCCCCTAAACCTACCTGAAGTTCTCCAAAACCCACAATCTACACTTTTCCACCATAATGACCACGGAAAACCCAACGAAACCCAACGGAGACCCCAAAACACGTCAAAAACACCCCAAACAATAATGGGATCAACACAAAAAACGAAAGAAAACCCCAAAAGCCATAGATCCACCCCAAAGGTCCCCCTAAACCTACCTGATGTTCTACAAAAACCCACAATTTACACTTTTCCACCATGATGACCAACAAGAACCCAACTAAAACCAAACGGAGACACCAAAACACGTCAAAAACAGCCCAAAAAAGAACTACATCACCCCAAAAAACAGAAGAAAACCTCAAATACCATGAATCCACCCCAAAAGTCCCCCTAAACCTACCTGATGTTCTCCAAAACCCACAATCTACACTTTTCCACCATGATGAAAACCGAAAACCCAACAAAACCCTACGGAGACCCCAAAACACGTCAAAGACATCCCAAAAAAGAACTGCATCACCCCAAAAAACAGAAGAAAACCCCAAATACCATGAATCCACCCCAAAAGTCCCCTAAACCTACCTGAAGTTCTCCAAAACCCACAATCTACACTTTTCCACCATGATGACCACGGAAAACCCAACGAAACCCAACGGAGACCCCAAAACATGTCAAAAACAACCCAATCAAGAATGGGATCAACACAAAAAACGAAAGAAAACCACAAAAGCCATAGATCCACCCCAAAAGTCCCCCTAAACCTACCTGATGTTCTCCAAAACCCCACAATTTACACTTTTCCACCATGATGACCAACAAGAACCCAACTAAAACCAAACGGAGACACCAAAACATGTCAAAAAAAAAACAAAAAAGAACTGCATCTGCCCAAAAAGAGAAGAAAATCCCAAATACCATGAATCCACCCCAAAAGTCCCCTAAACCTACCTGAAGTTCTCCAAAACCCACAATCTACACTTTTCCACCACGATGACAACGGAAAACCCAACGAAACCCAACGGAGACCACAAAACACGTCAAAAACACCACAAACAAGAACGGACTCAACACAAAAAATGAAAGAAAACCCCAAAAGCCATAGATCCACCCCAAAAGTCCCCCTAAACCTACCTGAAGTTCTCCAAAACCCACAATCTACACTTTTCCACCATGATGAAAACGGAAAACCCAACAAAACCCAACGGAGACCCCAAAACACGTCAAAGACAACTCAAAAAAGGAACTGCATCACCCCAAAAAACAGAAGAAAACCCCATATACCATGAATCCACCCCAAAAGAACCCCTAAACCTACCTGATGTTCTCCAAAACCCACAATCTACACTTTTCCACCATGATGAAAACGGAAAACCCAACTAAAACCCTACGGAGACCCCAAAACACGTCAAAGACAACTCAAAAAAGGAACTGCATCACCCCAAAAAACAGAAGAAAACCTCAAATACCATGAATCCACCCCAAAAGTCCCCCTAAACCTACCTGAAGTTCTCCAAAACCCACAATCTACACTTTTCCACCATGATGACCACGGAAAACCCAACGAAACCCAACGGAGACCCCAAAACACGTCAAAAACACCCCAAACAAGAATGGGATCAACACAAAAAACGAAAGAAAACCCCAAAAGCCATAGATCCACCCCAAAGGTCCCCCTAAACCTACCTGATGTTCTCCAAATACCCACAATTTACACTTTTCCACCATGATGACCAACAAGAACCCAACTAAAACCAAACGGAGACCACAAAACATGTCAAAAACACGCTAAAAAAGGAACTGCATCACCCAAAAAACAGAAGAAAAGCCCAAATACCATGAATCCACCCCAAAAGTCCCCTAAACCTACCTGAAGTTCTCCAAAACCCATCATCTACACTTTTCCACCATGATGACAACGGAAAACCCAACGAAACCCAACGGAGACCACAAAACACGTCAAAAACACCCCAAACAAGAACGGGATCAACACAAAAAACGAAAGAAAACCCCAAAAGCCATAGATCCACCCCAAAAGTCCCCCTAAACCTACCTGATGTTCTCCAAAAACCCACAATTTACACATTTCCACCATGATGACCAACAAGGACCCAACTAAAACCAAACGGAGACCACAAAACATGTCAAAAACACACTAAAAAAGGAACTGCATCACCCAAAAAACAGAAGAAAACCCCAAATACCATGAATCCACCCCAAAAGTCCCCTAAACCTACCTGAAGTTCTCCAAAACCCACAATCTACACTTTTCCACCATGATGACAATGGAAAACCCAAGGAAACCCAACGGAGACCACAAAACACGTCAAAAACACCCCAAAAAAGAACGGGATCAAAACAAAAAATGAAAGAAAACCCCAAAAGCCATAGAACCACCCCAAAAGTCCCCCTAAACCTACCGGATGTTCTCCATAACCCCACAATCTACACTTTTCCACCATGATGACCAACAAAAACCCAACTAAAACCAAACGGAGACACCAAAACATGTCAAAAACACCCCAAACAAGAATGGGATCAACACAAAAAACGAAAGAAAACCCAATATACCATGAATCCACCCCAAAAGTCCCCCTAAACCTACCTGAAGTTCTCCAAAACCCACAATCTACACTTTTCCACCATGATGACAATGGAAAAAACAAGGAAACCCAACGGAGACCACAAAACACGTCAAAAACACCCCAAAAAAGAACTGCATCACCCCAAAAAACAGAAGAAAACCCCATATACCATGAATCCACCCCAAAAGAACCCCTAAACCTATCTGATGTTCTCCAAAACCCACAATCTACACTTTTCCACCATGATGACCACGGAAAACCCAACAAAACCCTACGGAGACCCCAAAACACGTCAAAGACACCCCAAAAAAGAACTGCATCACCCCAAGAAACAGAAGAAAACCCCATATACCATGAATCCATCCCAAAAGTCCCCTAAACCTACCTGAAGTTCTCCAAAACCCACAATCTACACTTTTCCACCATGATGACCACGGAAAACCCAACGAATCCCAACGGAGACCCCAAAACACTTCAAAAACACCCCAAACAAGAATGGTATCAACACAAAAAAACGAAAGAAAACCTTAAAAGCCATAGATCCACCCCAAAGGTCCCCCTAAACCTACCTGATGTTCTCCAAAAACCCACAATTTTCACTTTTCCACCATGATGACCAACAAGAACCCAACTAAAACCAAACGGAGACACCAAAACACGTCAAAAACAGCCCAAAAAAGAACTGCATCACCCCAAAAAACAGAAGAAAACCTCAAATACCATGAATCCACCCCAAAAGTCCCCCTAAACCTACCTGAAGTTCTACAAAACCAAAAATCTACACTTTTCCACCATGATGACCACGGAAAACCCAACGAAACCCAACGGAGACCACAAAACACGTCAAAAACACCACAAACAAGAACGGACTCAACACAAAAAACGAAAGAAAACCCCTAAAGCCATAGATCCACCCCAAAAGTCCCCCTAAACCTACCTGATGTTCTCCAAAACCCACAATCTACACTTTTCCACCATGATGACCAACAAGAACCCAACTAAAACCAAACGGAGACACCAAAACACGTCAAAAACACCCCAAACAAGAATGGGATCAACACAAAAAACGAAAGAAAACCCCATATACCATGAATCCACCCCAAAGGTCCCCTAAACCTACCTGATGTTCTCCAAAACCCACAATCTACACTTTTCCACCATGATGACAATGGAAAAACCAAGGAAACCCAACGGAGACCACAAAACACGTCAAAAACACCCCAAAAAAAGAAAAGCATCACCCCAAAAAACAGAAGAAAACCTCAAATACCATGAATCCACCCCAAAAGACCCCCTAAACCTACCTGATGTTCTCCAAAACCCACAATCTACACTTTTCCACCATGATGAAAACGGAAAACCCAACAAAACCCTACGGAGACCCCAAAACACGTCAAAGACATCCCAAAAAAGAACTGCATCACCCCAAAAAACAGAAGAAAACCCCAAATACCATGAATCCACCCCAAAAGTCCCCTAAACCTACCTGAAGTTCTCCAAAACCCACAATCTACACTTTTCCACTATGATGACCACGGAAAACCCAACGAAACCCAACGGAGACCCCAAAACACGTCAAAAACACCACAAACAAGAACGGACTCAACACAAAAAACGAAAGAAAACCCCAAAAGCCATAGATCCACCCCAAAAGTCCCCCTAAACCTACCTGATGTTCTCCAAAACCCCACAATTTACACTTTTCCACCATGATGACCAACAAGAACCCAACTAAAACCAAACGGAGACACCAAAACATGTCAAAAAAAAAAAAACAAAAAAGAACTGCATCTGCCCAAAAAGAGAAGAAAATCCCAAATACCATGAATCCACCCCAAAAGTCCCCTAAACCTACCTGAAGTTCTCCAAAACCCGCAATCTACACTTTTCCACCATGATGACCACGGAAAACCCAACGAAACCCAACGGAGACCCCAAAACACGTCAAAAACACCCCAAACAAGTACGGGATCAACACAAAAAATGAAAGAAAACCCCAAAAGACATAGATCCACCCCAAAAGTCCCCCTAAACCTACCTGATGTTCTCCAAAACCCCACAATTTACACTTTTCCACCATGATGACCAACAAGAACCCAACTAAAACCAAACGGAGACCACAAAACATGTCAAAAACACCCCAAAAAAGGAACTGCATCACCCAAAAAACAGAAGAAAAGCCCAAATACCATGAATCCACCCCAAAAGTCCCCTAAACCTACCTGAAGTTCTCCAAAACCCACAATCTACACTTTTCCACCATGATGACAACGGAAAACCCAACGAAACCCAACGGAGACCACAAAACACGTCAAAAACACCACAAACAAGAACGGACTCAACACAAAAAATGAAAGAAAACCCCAAAAGCCATAGATCCACCCCAAAAGTCCCCCTAAACCTACCTGATGTTCTCCAAAACCCACAATCTACACTTTTCCACCATGATGACCAACAAGGACCCAACTAAAACCAAACGGAGACCACAAAACATGTCAAAAACACGCTAAAAAAGGAACTGCATCACCCAAAAAACAGAAGAAAACCCCAAATACCATGAATCCACCCCAAAAGTCCCCTAAACCTACCTGAAGTTCTCCAAAACCCACAGTCTACACTTTTCCACCATGATGACCACGGAAAACCCAACGAAACCCAACGGAGACCCCAAAACACGTCAAAAACACCCCAAACAAGAACGGGAAAAACAAAAAAAAACGAAAGAAAACCCCAAAAGCCATAGATCCACCCCAAAAGTCCCCCTAAACCTACCGGATGTTCTCCAAAACCCCAAAATTTACACTTTTCCACCATGATGACCAACAAGAACCCAACTAAAACCAAATGGAGACACCAAAACATGTCAAAAACACCCCAAACAAGAATGGGATCAACACAAAAAACGAAAGAAAACCCCATATACCATGAATCCACCACAAAAGTCCCCCTAAACCTACCTGATGTTCTCCAAAACCTAAAATCTACACTTTTCCACCATGATGACAATGGAAAAACCAAGGAAACCCAACGGAGACCACAAAACACGTCAAAAACACCCCAAAAAAGAACTGCATCACCCCAAAAAACAGAAGAAAAACCCATATACCATGAATCCACACCAAAAGTCCCCCTAAACCTACCTGATGTTCTCCAAAACCCACAATCTACACTTTTCCACCATGATGAAAACGGAAAACCCAACAAAACCCTACGGAGACCCCAAAACACGTCAAAGACACCCCAAAAAAGAACTGCATCACCCCAAGAAACAGAAGAAAACCCCAAATACCATGAATCCACCCCAAAAGTCCCCTAAACCTACCTGATGTTCTCCAAAACCCACAATCTACACTTTTCCACCATGATGACAATGGAAAACCCAAGGAAACCCAACGGAGACCCCAAAACACGTCAAAAACACCCCAAACAAGAACGGGATCAACACAAAAAATGAAAGAAAACCCCAAAATCCATAGAACTACACCAAAAGTCCCCCTAAACCTACCGGATGTTCTCCATAACCCCAAAATCTACACTTTTCCACCATGATGACCAACAAGAACCCAACTAAAACCAAACGGAGACACCAAAACATGTCAAAAACACCCCAAACAAGAATGGGATCAACACAAAAAACGAAAGAAAACCCCATATACCATGAATCCACCCCAAAAGTCACCCTAAACCTACCTGATGTTCTCCAAAACCCACAATCTACACTTTTCCACCATGATGACAATGGAAAAACCAAGGACACCAAACGGAGACCACAAAACACGTCAAAAACACCCCAAAACAAGAATGGGATCAACACAAAAAACGAAAGAAAACCCCAAAAGCCATAGATCCACCCCAAAAGTCCCCCTAAACCTACCTGATGTTCTCCAAAACCCACAATCTACACTTTTCCACCATGATGACCAACAAGGACCCAACTAAAACCAAACGGAGACCACAAAACATGTCAAAAACACGCTAAAAAAGGAACTGCATCACCCAAAAAACAGAAGAAAACCCCAAATACCATGAATCCACCCCAAAAGTCCCCTAAACCTACCTGAAGTTCTCCAAAACCCACAATCTACACTTTTCCACCATGATGACCACGGAAAACCCAACGAAACACAACGGAGACCCCAAAACACGTCAAAAACACCCCAAACAAGAACGGGATCAACACAAAAAACGAAAGAAAACCCCAAAAGTCATAGATCCACCCTAAAAGTCCCCCTAAACCTACCGGATGCTCTCCAAAACCCCACAATTTACACTTTCCACCATGATGACCAACAAGAACCCAACTAAAACCAAACGGAGACACCAAAACATGTCAAAAACACCCCAAACAAGAATGGGATCAACACAAAAAACGTAAGAAAAAACCATATACCATGAATCCACCCCAAAAGTCCCCCTAAACCTACCTGATGTTGTCCAAAAACCCACAATTTACACTTTTCCACCATGATGACCAACAAGAACCCAACTAAAACCAAACGGAGACCACAAAACATGTCAAACACACCCCAAAAAAGGAACTGCATCACCCAAAAAACAGAAGAAAACCCCAAATACCATGAATCCACCCCAAAAGTCCCCTAAACCTACCTGAAGTTCTCCAAAACCCACAATCTACACTTTTCCACAATGATGACAACGGAAAACCCAACGAAACCCAACGGAGACCCCAAAACACGTCAAAAACACCCCAAACAAGAACGGGGTCAACACAAAAAAAACGAAAGAAAACCCCAAAAGCCATAGATACACCCCAAAAGTCCCCCTAAACCGACCGGATGTTCTCCAAAACCCCACAATTTACACTTTTCCACCATGATGACCAACAAGAACCCAACTAAAACCAAACGGAGACCACAAAACATGTCAAAAACACCCCAAACAAGAATGGGATCAACACAAAAAACGAAAGAAAACCCCATATACCATGAATCCACCCCAAAAGACCCCCTAAACCTACCTGATGTTCTCCATAACACCACAATCTACACTTTTCCACCATGATGACCAACAAGAACCCAACTAAAACCAAACGGAGACCCCAAAACACGTCAAAAACACCCCAAACAAGAATGGGATCAACACAAAAAACGAAAGAAAACCCCAAAAGCCATAGATACACCCCAAAAGTCCCCCTAAACCTACCTGATGTTCTCCAAAACTCCACAATTTACACTTTTCCACCATGATGACCAACAAGAACCCAACTAAAACCAAACGGAGACACCAAAACATGTCAAAAACACTCTAAAAAAGGAACTACATCACCCCAAAAAACAGAAGAAAACACCAAATACCATGAATCCACCCCAAAAGTCCCCCTAAACCTACCTGAGGTTCTCCAAAACCCACAATCTACACTTTTCCACCATGATGACCACGGAAAACCCAACGAAACCCAACGGAGACCCCAAAACACGTCAAAAACACCCCAAACAAGAATGGGATCAACAAAAAAAACGAAAGAAAACCCCAAAAGCCATAGATCCACCCCAAAGGTCCCCCTAAACCTACCTGATGTTCTCCAAATACCCACAATTTACACTTTTCCACCATGATGACCAACAAGAACCCAACTAAAACCAAACGGAGACCACAAAACATGTCAAAAACACGCTAAAAAAGGAACTGCATCACCCAAAAAACAGAAGAAAAGCCCAAATACCATGAATCCACCCCAAAAGTCCCCTAAACCTACCTGAAGTTCTCCAAAACCCACCATCTACACTTTTCCACCATGATGACAACGGAAAACCCAACGAAACCCAACGGAAACCACAAAACACGTCAAAAACACCCCAAACAAGAACGGGATCAACACAAAAAACGAAAGAAAACCCCAAAAGCCATAGATCCACCCCAAAAGTCCCCCTAAACCTACCTGATGTTCTCCAAAAACCCACAATTTACACATTTCCACCATGATGACCAACAAGGACCCAACTAAAACCAAACGGAGACCACAAAACATGTCAAAAACACCCCAAAAAAGGAACTGCATCACCCAAAAAACAGAAGAAAAGCCCAAATACCATGAATCCACCCCAAAAGTCCCCTAAACCTACCTGAAGTTCTCCAAAACCCACAATCTACACTTTTCCACCATGATGACAACGGAAAACCCAACGAAACCCAACGGAGACCACAAAACACGTCAAAAACACCACAAACAAGAACGGACTCAACACAAAAAATGAAAGAAAACACCAAAAGCCATAGATCCACCCCAAAAGTCCCCCTAAACCTACCTGATGTTCTCCAAAACCCACAATCTACACTTTTCCACCATGATGACCAACAAGGACCCAACTAAAACCAAACGGAGACACCAAAACATGTCAAAAACACGCTAAAAAAGGAACTGCATCACCCAAAAAACAGAAGAAAACCCCAAATACCATGAATCCACCCCAAAAGTCCCCTAAACCTACCTGAAGTTCTCCAAAACCCACAGTCTACACTTTTCCACCATGATGACCACGGAAAACCCAACGAAACCCAACGGAGACCACAAAACACGTCAAAAACACCCCAAACAAGAACGGGAAAAACAAAAAAAAACGAAAGAAAACCCCAAAAGCCATAGATCCACCCCAAAAGTCCCCCTAAACCTACCGGATGTTCTCCAAAACCCCAAAATTTACACTTTTCCACCATGATGACCAACAAGAACCCAACTAAAACCAAACGGAGACACCAAAACATGTCAAAAACACCCCAAACAAGAATGGGATCAACACAAAAAACGAAAGAAAACCCCATATACCATGAATCCACCACAAAAGTCCCCCTAAACCTACCTGATGTTCTCCAAAACCTACAATCTACACTTTTCCACCATGATGACAATGGAAAAACCAAGGAAACCCAACGGAGACCACAAAACACGTCAAAAACACCCCAAAAAAGAACTGCATCACCCCAAAAAACAGAAGAAAAACCCATATACCATGAATCCACACCAAAAGTCCCCCTAAACCTACCTGATGTTCTCCAAAACCCACAATCTACACTTTTCCACCATGATGAAAACGGAAAACCCAACAAAACCCTACGGAGACCCCAAAACACGTCAAAGACACCCCAAAAAAGAACTGCATCACCCCAAGAAACAGAAGAAAACCCCAAATACCATGAATCCACGCCAAAAGTCCCCTAAACCTACCTGATGTTCTCCAAAACCCACAATCTACACTTTTCCACCATAATGACAATGGAAAACCCAAGGAAACCCAACGGAGACCCCAAAACACGTCAAAAACACCCCAAACAAGAACGGGATCAACACAAAAAATGAAAGAAAACCCCAAAATCCATAGAACTACACCAAAAGTCCCCCTAAACCTACCGGATGTTCTCCATAACCCCAAAATCTACACTTTTCCACCATGATGACCAACAAGAACCCAACTAAAACCAAACGGAGACACCAAAACATGTCAAAAACACCCCAAACAAGAATGGGATCAACACAAAAAACGAAAGAAAACCCCATATACCATGAATCCACCCCAAAAGTCACCCTAAACCTACCTGATGTTCTCCAAAACCCACAATCTACACTTTTCCACCATGATGACAATGGAAAAACCAAGGACACCAAACGGAGACCACAAAACACGTCAAAAACACCCCAAAACAAGAATGGGATCAACACAAAAAACGAAAGAAAACCCCAAAAGCCATAGATCCACCCCAAAAGTCCCCCTAAACCTACCTGATGTTCTCCAAAACCCACAATCTACACTTTTCCACCATGATGACCAACAAGGACCCAACTAAAACCAAACGGAGACCACAAAACATGTCAAAAACACGCTAAAAAAGGAACTGCATCACCCAAAAAACAGAAGAAAACCCCAAATACCATGAATCCACCCCAAAAGTCCCCTAAACCTACCTGAAGTTCTCCAAAACCCACAATCTACACTTTTCCACCATGATGACCACGGAAAACGCAACGAAACACAACGGAGACCCCAAAACACGTCAAAAACACCCCAAACAAGAACGGGATCAACACAAAAAACGAAAGAAAACCCCAAAAGCCATAGATCCACCCTAAAAGTCCCCCTAAACCTACCGGATGCTCTCCAAAACCCCACAATTTACACTTTCCACCATGATGACCAACAAGAACCCAACTAAAACCAAACGGAGACACCAAAACATGTCAAAAACACCCCAAAAAAGAACGGGATCAACACAAAAAACGAAAGAAAATCCCAAAAGCCATAGATCCACCCCAAAAGTCCCCCTAAACCTACCTGATGTTCTCCAAAAACCCATAATTTACACTTTTCCACCATGATGACCAACAAGAACCCAACTAAAACCAAACGGAGACCACAAAACATGTCAAACACACCCCAAAAAAGGAACTGCATCACCCAAAAAACAGAAGAAAAGCCCAAATACCATGAATCCACACCAAAAGTCCCCTAAACCTACCTGAAGTTCTCCAAAACCCACAATCTACACTTTTCCACAATGATGACAACGGAAAACCCAACGAAACCCAACGGAGACCCCAAAACACGTCAAAAACACCCCAAACAAGAACGGGGTCAACACAAAAAAAACGAAAGAAAACCCCAAAAGCCATAGATACACCCCAAAAGTCCCCCTAAACCGACCGGATGTTCTCCAAAACCCCACAATTTACACTTTTCCACCATGATGACCAACAAGAACCCAACTAAAACCAAACGGAGACCACAAAACATGTCAAAAACACCCCAAACAAGAATGGGATCAACACAAAAAACGAAAGAAAACCCCATATACCATGAATCCACCCCAAAAGACCCCCTAAACCTACCTGATGTTCTCCATAACACCACAATCTACACTTTTCCACCATGATGACCAACAAGAACCCAACTAAAACCAAACGGAGACCCCAAAACACGTCAAAAACACCCCAAACAAGAATGGGATCAACACAAAAAACGAAAGAAAACCCCAAAAGCCATAGATCCACCCCAAAAGTCCCCCTAAACCTACCTGATGTTCTCCAAAACTCCACAATTTACACTTTTCCACCATGATGACCAACAAGAACCCAACTAAAACCAAACGGAGACACCAAAACATGTCAAAAACACTCTAAAAAAGGAACTACATCACCCCAAAAAACAGAAGAAAACACCAAATACCATGAATCCACCCCAAAAGTCCCCCTAAACCTACCTGAGGTTCTCCAAAACCCACAATCTACACTTTTCCACCATGATGACCACGGAAAACCCAACGAAACCCAACGGAGACCCCAAAACACGTCAAAAACACCCCAAACAAGAATGGGATCAACAAAAAAAACGAAAGAAAACCCCAAAAGCCATAGATCCACCCCAAAGGTCCCCCTAAACCTACCTGATGTTCTCCAAATACCCACAATTTACACTTTTCCACCATGATGACCAACAAGAACCCAACTAAAACCAAACGGAGACCACAAAACATGTCAAAAACACGCTAAAAAAGGAACTGCATCACCCAAAAAACAGAAGAAAAGCCCAAATACCATGAATCCACCCCAAAAGTCCCCTAAACCTACCTGAAGTTCTCCAAAACCCACCATCTACACTTTTCCACCATGATGACAACGGAAAACCCAACGAAACCCAACGGAAACCACAAAACACGTCAAAAACACCCCAAACAAGAACGGGATCAACACAAAAAACGAAAGAAAACCCCAAAAGCCATAGATCCACCCCAAAAGTCCCCCTAAACCTACCTGATGTTCTCCAAAAACCCACAATTTACACTTTTCCACCATGATGACCAACAAGGACCCAACTAAAACCAAACGGAGACCACAAAACATGTCAAAAACACACTAAAAAAGGAACTGCATCACCCAAAAAACAGAAGAAAACCCCAAATACCATGAATCCACCCCAAAAGTCCCCTAAACCTACCTGAAGTTCTCCAAAACCCACAATCTACACTTTTCCACCATGATGACAATGGAAAACCCAAGGAAACCCAACGGAGACCCCAAAACACGTCAAAAACACCCCAAAAAAGAACGGGATCAACACAAAAAATGAAAGAAAACCCCAAAAGCCATAGAACCACCCCAAAAGTCCCCCTAAACCTACCGGATGTTCTCCATAACCCCACAATCTACACTTTTCCACCATGATGACCAACAAAAACCCAACTAAAACCAAACGGAGACACCAAAACATGTCAAAAACACACCAAACAAGAATGGGATCAACACAAAAAACGAAAGAAAACCCCATATACCATGAATCCACCCCAAAAGTCCCCCTAAACCTACCTTATGTTCTCCAAAACCCACAATCTACACTTTTCCACCATGATGACAATGGAAAAAACAAGGAAACCCAACGGAGACCACAAAACACGTCAAAAACACCCCAAAAAAGAACTGCATCACCCCAAAAAACAGAAGAAAAACCCATATACCATGAATCCACCCCAAAAGAACCCCTAAACCTATCTGATGTTCTCCAAAACCCACAATCTACACTTTTCCACCATGATGACCACAGAAAACCCAACAAAACCCTACGGAGACCCCAAAACACGTCAAAGACACCCCAAAAAAGAACTGCATCACCCCAAAAAACAGAAGAAAACCCCATATACCATGAATCCATCCCAAAAGTCCCCTAAACCTACCTGAAGTTCTCCAAAACCCACAATCTACACTTTTCCACCATGATGACCACGGAAAACCCAACGAATCCCAACGGAGACCCCAAAACACTTCAAAAACACCCCAAAAAAGAATGGTATCAACACAAAAAACGAAAGAAAACCTTAAAAGCCATAGATCCACCCCAAAGGTCCCCCTAAACCTACCTGATGTTCTACAAAAACCCACAATTTACACTTTTCCACCATGATGACCAACAAGAACCCAACTAAAACCAAACGGAGACACCAAAACACGTCAAAAACAGCCCAAAAAAGAACTGCATCACCCCAAAAAACAGAAGAAAACCTCAAATACCATGAATCCACCCCAAAAGTCCCCCTAAACCTACCTGAAGTTCTCCAAAACCCACAATCTACACTTTTCCACCATGATGACCACGGAAAACCCAACGAAACCCAACGGAGACCCCAAAACACGTCAAAAACACCACAAACAAGAACGGACTCAACACAAAAAACGAAAGAAAACCCCAAAAGCCATAGATCCACCACAAAAGTCCCCCTAAACCTACCTGATGTTCTCCAAAACCCACAATCTACACTTTTCCACAATGATGACCAACAAGAACCCAACTAAAACCAAACGGAGACACCAAAACATGTCAAAAACACCCCAAACAAGAATGGGATCAACACAAAAAACGAAAGAAAACCCCATATACCATGAATCCACCCCAAAGGTCCCCCTAAACCTACCTGATGTTCTCCAAAACCCACAATCTACACTTTTCCACCATGATGACAATGGAAAAAACAAGGAAACCCAACGGAGACCACAAAACACGTCAAAAACACCCCAAAAAAAGAACTGCATCACCCCAAAAAAACAGAAGAAAACCTCAAATACCATGAATCCACCCCAAAAGACCCCCTACACCTACCTGATGTTCTCCAAAACCCACAATCTACACTTTTCCACCATGATGAAAACGGAAAACCCAACAAAACCCTACGGAGACCCCAAAACACGTCAAAGACATCCCAAAAAAGCACTGCATCACCCCAAAAAACAGAAGAAAACCCCAAATACCATGAATCCACCCCAAAAGTCCCCTAAACCTACCTGAAGTTCTCCAAAACCCACAATCTACACTTTTCCACCATGATGACCACGGAAAACCCAACGAAACCCAACGAAGAACCCAAAACACGTCAAAAACAACCCAAACAAGAATGGGATCAACACAAAAAACGAAAGAAAACCCCAAAAGCCATAGATCCACCCCAAAAGTCCCCCTAAACCTACCTGATGTTCTCCAAAACCCCACAATTTACACTTTTCCACCATGATGACCAACAAGAACCCAACTAAAACCAAACGGAGACACCAAAACATGTCAAAAAAAAAAAACAAAAAAGAACTGCATCTGCCCAAAAAGAGAAGAAAATCCCAAATACCATGAATCCACCCCAAAAGTCCCCTAAACCTACCTGAAGTTCTCCAAAACCCGCAATCTACACTTTTCCACCATGATGACCACGGAAAACCCAACGAAACCCAACGGAGACCCCAAAACACGTCAAAAACACCCCAAACAAGAACGGGATCAACACAAAAAATGAAAGAAAATCCCAAAAGCCATAGATCCACCCCAAAAGTCCCCCTAAACCTACCTGATGTTCTCCAAAACCCCACAATTTACACTTTTCCACCATGATGACCAACAAGAACCCAACTAAAACCAAACGGAGACCACAAAACATGTCAAAAACACCCCAAAAAAGGAACTGCATCACCCAAAAAACAGAAGAAAAGCCCAAATACCATGAATCCACCCCAAAAGTCCCCTAAACCTACCTGAAGTTCTCCAAAACCCACAATCTACACTTTTCCACCATGATGACAACGGAAAACCCAACGAAACCCAACGGAGACCACAAAACACGTCAAAAACACCACAAACAAGAACGGACTCAACACAAAAAATGAAAGAAAACCCCAAAAGCCATAGATCCACCCCAAAGGTCCCCCTAAACCTACCTGATGTTCTCCAAAACCCACAATCTACACTTTTCCACCATGATGACCAACAAGGACCCAACTAAAACCAAACGGAGACCACAAAACATGTCAAAAACACGCTAAAAAAGGAACTGCATCACCCAAAAAACAGAAGAAAACCCCAAATACCATGAATCCACCCCAAAAGTCCCCTAAACCTACCTGAAGTTCTCCAAAACCCACAGTCTACACTTTTCCACCATGATGACCACGGAAAACCCAACGAAACCCAACGGAGACCCCAAAACACTTCAAAAACACCCCAAACAAGAACGGGAAAAACAAAAAAAAACGAAAGAAAACCCCAAAAGCCATAGATCCACCCCAAAAGTCCCCCTAAACCTAACGGATGTTCTCCAAAACCCCACAATTTACACTTTTCCACCATGATGACCAACAAGAACCCAACTAAAACCAAACGGAGACACCAAAACATGTCAAAAACACCCCAAACAAGAATGGGATCAACACAAAAAATGTAAGAAAAACCCCATATACCATGCATCCACCCCAAAAGTCCCCCTAAACCTACCTGATGTTCTCCAAAACCCCACAATTTACACTTTTCCACCATGATGACCAACAAGAACCCAACTAAAACCAAACGGAGACACCAAAACATGTCAAAAACACCCCAAACAAGAATGGGATCAACACAAAAAACGAAAGAAAACCCCATATACCATGAATCCACCCCAAAAGTCACCCTAAACCTACCTGATGTTCTCCAAAACCCACAATCTACACTTTTCCACCATGATGACAATGGAAAAACCAAGAACACCCAACGGAGACCACAAAACACGTCAAAAACACCCCAAAAAAGAACTGCATCACCCCAAAAAACAGAAGAAAATCCCATATACCATGAATCCACCCAAAAAGACCCCCTAAACATACCTGAAGTTCTCCAAAACCCACAATCTACACTTTTCCACCATGATGACCACGGAAAACCCAACGAAACCCTACGGAGACCCCAAAACACGTCAAAGACACCCCAAAAAAGAACTGCATCACCCCAAGAAACAGAAGAAAACCCCAAATACCATGAATCCACCCCAAAAGTCCCCTAAACCTACCTGAAGTTCTCCAAAACCCACAATCTACACTTTTCCACCATGATGACCACGGAAAACCCAAGGAAACCCAACGGAGACCCCAAAACACGTCAAAAACACCCCAAACAAGAACGGGATCAACACAAAAAACGAAAGAAAACCCCCAAAGCCATAGATCCACCCTAAAAGTCCCCCTAAACCTACCGGATGCTCTCCAAACCCCCACAATTTACACTTTCCACCATGATGACCAACAAGAACCCAACTAAAACCAAACGGAGACACCAAAACATGTCAAAAACACCCCAAACAAGAATGGGATCAACACAAAAAACGTAAGAAAAAACCATATACCATGAATCCACCCCAAAAGTCCACCTAAACCTACCTGATGTTCTCCATAACACCACAATTTACACTTTTCCACCATGATGACCAACAAGAACCCAACTAAAACCAAACGGAGACACCAAAACATGTCAAAAACACCCCAAAAAAGAACTGCATCACCCCAAAAAACAGAAGAAAACCCCAAATACCATGAATCCACCCCAAAAGTCCCCTAAACCTACCTGAAGTTCTCCAAAACCCACAATCTACACTTTTCCACAATGATGACAACGGAAAACCCAACTAAACCCAACGGAGACCCCAAAACACGTCAAAAACACCCCAAACAAGAACGGGGTCAACACAAAAAACGAAAGAAAACCCCAAAAGCCATAGATACACCCCAAAAGTCCCCCTAAACCGACCGGATGTTCTCCAAAACCCCACAATTTACACTTTTCCACCATGATGACCAACAAGAACCCAACTAAAACCAAACGGAGACCACAAAACATGTCAAAAACACCCCAAACAAGAATGGGATCAACACAAAAAACGAAAGAAAACCCCATATACCATGAATCCACCCCAAAAGACCCCCTAAACCTACCTGATGTTCTCCATAACACCACAATCTACACTTTTCCACCATGATGACCAACAAGAACCCAACTAAAACCAAACGGAGACCCAAAAACATGTCAAAAACAACCCAAAAAAGGAACTGCATCACCCAAAAAAAACCAGAAGCAAAGCCCAAATACCATGAATCCACCCCAAAAGTCCCCTACACCTACCTGAAGTTCTCCAAAACCCACAATCTACACTTTTCCACCATGATGACAACAGAAAACCCAACGAAACCCTACAGAGACCCCAAAACACGTCAAAAAAACCCCATATCGAACGGGATCAATACAAAAAACGAAAGAAAACCCCAAAAGACATAGATCCACCCCAAAAGTCCCCCTAAACCTACCTGATGTTCTCCAAAACCCCACAATTTACACTTTTCCACCATGATGACCAACAAGAACCCAACTAAAACCAAACGGAGACCACAAAACATGTCAAAAACACACCAAAAAAGGAACTGCATCACCCAAAAAACAGAAGAAAAGCCCAAATACCATGAATCCACCCCAAAAGTCCCCTAAACCTACCTGAAGTTCTCCAAAACCCACAATCTACACTTTTCCACCATGATGACCACGGAAAACCCAACGAAACCAAACGGAGACCCCAAAACACGTCAAAAACACCCCAAACAAGAACGGGATCAACACAAAAAACGAAAGAAAACCCCAAAAGCCATAGATCCACCACAAAGGTCCCCCTAAACCTACCTGATGTTCTCCAAAACCCACAATCTACACTTTTCCACCATGATGACCAACAAGAACCCAACTAAAACCAAACGGAGACCACAGAACATGTCAAAAACACACCAAAAAAGGAACTGCATCACCCAAAAAAACAGAAGAAAAGCCCAAATACCATGAATCCACCCCAAAAGTCCCCTAAACCTACCTGAAGTTCTCCAAAACCCACAATCTACACTTTTCCACCATGATGACAACAGAAAACCCAACGAAACCCAACGGAGACCCCAAAACACGTCAAAAACACCCCAAACAAAAACGGGATCAATACAAAAAACGAAAGAAAACCCCAAAAACCATAGATCCACCCCAAAAGTCCCCCTAAACCTACCTGATGTTCTCCAAAACCCCACAATTTACACTTTTCCACCATGATGACCAACAAGAACCCAACTAAAACCAAACGGAGACCACAAAACATGTCAAAAACACGCTAAAAAAGGAACTGCATCACCCAAAAAAAACAGAAGAAAACCCCAGATACCATGAATCCAACCCAAAAGTCCCCTAAACCTACCTGAAGTTCTCCAAAACCCACAATCTACACTTTTCCACCATGATGACCACGGAAAACCCAACGAAACCCAACGGAGACCCCAAAACACCTCAAAAACACCCCAAACAAGAATGGGATCAACACAAAAAACGAAAGAAAACTCCAAAAGACATAGATCCACACCAAAGGTCCCCCTAAACCTACCTGATGTTTTCCAAAACCCACAATCTACACTTTTCCACCATGATGACCAACAAGAACCCAACTAAAACCAAACGGAGACACCAAAACATGTCAAAAACACCCCAAAAAAGGAACTGCATCACCCAAAAAACAGAAGAAAAGCCCAAATACCATGAATCCACCCCAAAAGTCCCCTAAACCTACCTGAAGTTCTCCAAAACCCACAATCTACACTTTTCCACCATGATGACCAACAAGAACCCAACTAAAACCAAACGGAGACCCCAAAACATGTCAAAAACACCCCAAACAAGAACAGGATCAACACAAAAAACGAAAGAAAACCCCAAAAGCCATAGATCCACCCCAAAAGTCCCCCTAAACCTACCTGATGTTCACCAAAAACCCACAATTTACATTTTTCCAAGATGATGACCAACAAGAACCCAACTAAAACCAAACGGAGACCACAAAACATGTCAAAAACACGCTAAAAAAAAAACTGCATCACCCAAAAAAACAGAAGAAAAGCCCAAATACCATGAATCCACCCCAAAAGTCCCCTAAACCTACCTGAAGTTCTCCAAAACCCACAATCTACACTTTTCCCCCATGATGACAACGGAAAACTCAACGAAACCAAACGGAGACCCCAAAACACGTCAAAAACACCCCAAACAAGAACGGGATCAACACAAAAAACGAAAGAAAACCCCAAAAGCCATAGATCCACCACAAAGGTCCCCCTAAACCTACCTGATGTTCTCCAAAACCCACAATCTACACTTTTCCACCATGATGACCAACAAGAACCCAACTAAAACCAAACGGAGACCACAAAACATGTCAAAAACACCCCAAACAAGAACGGGATCAACACAAAAAACGAAAGAAAACCCCAAAAGCCATAGATCCACCCCAAAAGTCCCCCTAAACCTACCTGATGTTCTCCAAAAACCCACAATTTACACTTTTCCACCATGATGACCAACAAGAACCCAACTAAAACCAAACGGAGACCACAAAACATGTCAAAAACACACTAAAAAAGGAACTGCATCACCCAAAAAAACAGAAGAAAAGCCCAAATACCATGAATCCACCCCAAAAGTCCCCTAAACCTACCTGAAGATCTCCAAAACCTACAGTCTACACTTTTCCACCATGATGACAACGGAAAACCCAACGAAACCAAACGGAGACCCCAAAACACGTCAAAAACACCCCAAACAAGAACGGGATCAACACAAAAAACGAAAGAAAACCCCAAAAGCCATAGATCCACCCCAAAAGTCCCCCTAAACCTACCTGATGTTCTCCAAAAACCCACAATTTAAACTTTTCCACCGTGATGACCAACAAGAACCCAACGAAACCCAACGGAGACCCCAAAACACGTCAAAAACACCCCAAACAAGAAAGGGATCAATACAAAAAAAGAAAGAAAACCCCAAAAGCCATAGATCCACCCCAAAAGTCCCCCTAAACCTACCTGATGTTCTCCAAAAACCCACAATTTACACTTTTCCACCATGATGACCAACAAGAACCCAACTAAAACCAAACGGAGACACCAAAACATGTCAAAAACACACTAAAAAAGGAACTGCATCAACCAAAAAAACAGAAGAAAAGCCCAAATACCATGAATACACCCCAAAAGTCCCCTAAACCTACCTGAAGATGTCCAAAACCTACAATCTACACTTTTCCACCATGATGACAACGGAAAACCCAACGAAACCCAACGGAGACCCCAAAACACGTCAAAAACACCCCAAACAAGAACGGGATCAACACAAAAAACGAAAGAAAACCCCAAAAACCATAGATCCACCCCAAAAGTCCCCTAAACCTACCTGATGTTCTCCAAAACCCCACAATTTACACTTTTCCACCATGATGACCAACAAGGACCCAACTAAAACCAAACGGAGACACAAAAACATGTCAAAAACACCCCAAACAAGAACGGGATCAATACAAAAAACGAAAGAAAACCCCAAAAACCATAGATCCACTCCAAAAGTCCCCCTAAACCTACCTGATGTTCTCCAAAAACCCACAATCTACACTTTTCCACCATGATGACCAACAAGAACCCAACTAAAACCAAACGGAGACCACAAAACATGTCAAACACACCCCAAAAACGAACTGCATCACCCAAAAAAAAACAGAAGAAAAGCCCAAATACCATGAATCCACCCCAAAAGTCCCCTAAACCTACCTGAAGTTCTCCAAAACCCACAATCTACACTTTTCCACCATGATGACCACGGAAAACCCAACGAAACCAAACGGAGACCCCAAAACACGTCAAAAACAACCCAAACAAGAATGGGATCAACACAAAAAACGAAAGAAAACCCCAAAAGCCATAGATCCACCCCAAAGGTCCCCCTAAACCTACCTGATGTTCTCCACAAACCCACAATTTAAACTTTTCCACCATGATGACCAACAAGAACCCAACAAAACCCAAAGGAGACCCCAAAACACGTCAAAAACACCCCAAACAAGAACGGGATCAACACAAAAAACGAAAGAAATCCCCAAAAGCCATAGATCCACCCCAAAAGTCCCCCTAAACCTACCTGATGTTCTACAAAAACCCACAATTTACACTTTTCCACCATGATGACCAACAAGAACCCAACTAAAACCAAACGGAGACCACAAAACATGTCAAAAACACCCCAAAAAAGGAAATGCATCACCCAAAAAAAAACAGAAGAAAAGCCCAAATACCATGAATCCACCCCAAAAGTCCCCTACACCTACCTGAAGTTCTCCAAAACCCACAATCTACACTTTTCCACCATGATGACAACAGAAAACCCAACGAAACCCTACGGAGACCCCAAAACACGTCAAAAACACCCCAAATAGAACGGGATCAATACAAAAAAAGAAAGAAAACCCCAAAAGCCATAGATCCACCCCAAAAGTCCCCCTAAACCTACCTGATGTTCTCCAAAACTCCACAATTTACAATTTTCCACCATGATGACCAACAAGAACCCAACTAAAACCAAACGGAGACCACAAAACATGTCAAAAACACGCTAAAAAAGGAACTGCATCACCCAAAAAAACAGAAGAAAACCCCAAATACCATGAATCCACCCCAAAAGTCCCCTAAACCTACCTGAAGTTCTCCAAAACCCACAATCTACACTTTTCCACCATGATGACCACGGAAAACCCAACGAAATCCATCGGAGACCCCAAAACACGTCAAAAACAACCGAAAAATAAATGGGATCAACACCAAAAACGAAAGAAAACCCCAAAAGCCATAGATCCACCCCAAAGGTCCCCCTAAACCTACCTGATGTTCTCCAAAACCCACAATCTACACTTTTCCACCACGATGACCAACAAGAACCCAACTAAAACCAAACGGAGACCACAAAACATGTCAAAAACACCCCAAAAACGGAACTGCATCACCCAAAAAACAGAAGAAAAGCCCAAATACCATGAATCCACCCCAAAAGTCCCCTAAACCTACCTGAAGTTCTCCAAAACCCACAATCTACACTTTTCCACCATGATGACCACGGAAAACGCAACGAAACCAAACGGAGACCCCAAAACACGTCAAAAACACCCCAAACAAGAACGGGATCAACACAAAAAATGAAAGAAAATCCCAAAAGCCATAGATCCACCCCAAAAGTCCCCCTAAACCTACCTGATGTTCTCCAAAACTCCACAATTTACACTTTTCCACCATGATGACCAACAAGAACCCAACTAAAACCAAACGGAGACACCAAAACATGTCAAAAACACGCTAAAAAAGGAACTGCATCACCAAAAAAAAAACAGAAGAAAACCCCAAATACCATGAATCCACCCCAAAAGTCCCCTAAACCTACCTGAAGTTCTCCAAAACCCACAATCTACACTTTTCCCCCATGATGACCACGGAAAACCCAACGAAATCCATCGGAGACCCCAAAACACGTCAAAAACAACCGAAAAATAAATGGGATCAACACCAAAAACGAAAGAAAACCCCAAAAGCCATAGATCCACCCCAAAGGTCCCCCTAAACCTACCTGATGTTCTCCAAAACCCACAATCTACACTTTTCCACCACGATGACCAACAAGAACCCAACTAAAACCAAACGGAGACCACAAAACATGTCAAAAACACCCCAAAAAAGGAACTGCATCACCCAAAAAACAGAAGAAAAGCCCAAATACCATGAATCCACCCCAAAAGTCCCCTAAACCTACCTGAAGTTCTCCAAAACCCACAATCTACACTTTTCCACCATGATGACCACGGAAAACCCAACGAAACCAAACGGAGACCCCAAAACACGTCAAAAACACCCCAAACAAGAACGGGATCAACACAAAAAATGAAAGAAAATCCCAAAAGCCATAGATCCACCCCAAAAGTCCCCCTAAACCTACCTGATGTTCTCCAAAACTCCACAATTTACACTTTTCCACCATGATGACCAACAAGAACCCAACTAAAACCAAACGGAGACACCAAAACATGTCAAAAACACGCTAAAAAAGGAACTCCATCACCAAAAAAAAAACAGAAGAAAAGCCCAAATACCATGAATCCACCCCAAAAGTCCCCTAAACCTACCTGAAGATCTCCAAAACCCACAATCTACACTTTTCCACCATGATGACAACAGAAAACCCAACGAAACACAACGGAGACCCCAAAACACGTCAAAAACAACCCAAACAAGAAGGGGATCAATACAAAAAACGAAAGAAAACCCCAAAAGCCATAGATCCACCCCAAAAGTCCCCCTAAACCTACCTGATGTTCTCCAAAACCCCACAATCTACACTTTTCCACCATGATGACCAACAAGAACCCAACTAAAACCAAATGGAGACCCAAAAACATGTCAAAAACAACCCAAAAAAGGAACTGCATCACACAAAAAAAAAAAGAAGCAAAGCCCAAGTACCATGAATCCACCCCAAAAGTCCCCTAAACCTACCTGAAGTTCTCCAAAACCCACAATCTACACTTTTCCACCATGATGACAACAGAAAACCCAACGAAACCAAACGGAGACCCCAAAAAAAGTCAAAAACACACCAAATAGAACGGGATCAACACAAAAAAACGAAAGAAAACCCCAAAAGCCATAGATCCACCGCAAAAGTCCCCCTAAACCTACCTGATGTTCTCCAAAACCCCACAATTTACACTTTTCCACCATGGTGACCACCGAAAACCCAACTAAAACCAAACGGAGACACCAAAACATGTCAAAAACAACCCAAAAAAGGAACTGCATCACCCAAAAAAACAGAAGAAAACACCAAAAGCCATAGATCCACCCAAAAGGTCCCCCTAAACTACCTGATGTTCTCCAAAACCCACAATCTACACTTTTCCACCATGATGACCAACAAGAACCCAACTAAAACCAAACGGAGACCACAAAACATGTCAAAAACACCCCAAAAAAGGAACTGCATCACCCAAAAAACAGAAGAAAAGCCCAAATACCATGAATCCACCCCAAAAGTCCCCTAAACCTACCTGAAGTTCTCCAAAACCCACAATCTACACTTTTCCACCATGATGACCAACAAGAACCCAACTAAAACCAAACGGAGACCCCAAAACATGTCAAAAACACCCCAAACAAGAACAGGATCAACACAAAAAACGAAAGAAAACCCCAAAAGCCATAGATCCACCCCAAAAGTCCCCCTAAACCTACCTGATGTTCTCCAAAAACCCACAATTTACATTTTTCCAAGATGATGACCAACAAGAACCCAACTAAAACCAAACGGAGACACCAAAACATGTCAAAAACACGCTAAAAAAAAAACTGCATCACCCAAAAAAACAGAAGAAAAGCCCAAATACCATGAATCCACCCCAAAAGTCCCCTACACCTACCTGAAGTTCTCCAAAACCCACAATCTACACTTTTCCACCATGATGACAACAGAAAACCCAACGAAACCCTACGGAGACCCCAAAACACGTCAAAAACACCCCAAACAAGAATGGGATCAACACAAAAAACGAAAGAAAACCCCAAAAGCCATAGATCCACCACAAAGGTCCCCCTAAACCTACCTGATGTTCTCCAAAACCCACAATCTACACTTTTCCACCATGATGACCAACAAGAACCCAACTAAAACCAAACGGAGACCACAAAACACGTCAAAAACACCCCAAACAAGAACGGGATCAACACAAAAAACGAAAGAAAATCCCAAAAGCCATAGATCCACCCCAAAAGTCCCCCTAAACCTACCTGATGTTCTCCAAAAACCCACAATTTACACTTTTCCACCATGATGACCAACAAGAACCCAACTAAAACCAAACGGAGACACCAAAACATGTCAAAAACACACTAAAAAAGGAACTGCATCAACCAAAAAAACAGAAGAAAAGCCCAAATACCATGAATACACCCCAAAAGTCCCCTAAACCTACCTGAAGATCTCCAAAACCTACAATCTACACTTTTCCACCATGATGACAACGGAAAACCCAACGAAACCCAACGGAGACCCCAAAACACGTCAAAAACACCCCAAACAAGAACGGGATCAACACAAAAAACGAAAGAAAACCCCAAAAACCATAGATCCACCCCAAAAGTCCCCCTAAACCTACCTGATGTTCTCCAAAACCCCACAATTTGCACTTTTCCACCATGATGACCAACAAGGACCCAACTAAAACCAAACGGAGACACAAAAACATGTCAAAAACACCCCAAACAAGAACGGGATCAATACAAAAAACGAAAGAAAACCCCAAAAACCATAGATCCACCCCAAAAGTCCCCCTAAACCTACCTGATGTTCTCCAAAAACCCACAATTTACACTTTTCCACCATGATGACCAACAAGAACCCAACTAAAACCAAACGGAGACCACAAAACATGTCAAAAACACCCCAAAAACGAACTGCATCACCCAAAAAAAACAGAAGAAAAGCCCAAATACCATGAATCCACCCCAAAAGTCCCCTAAACCTACCTGAAGTTCTCCAAAACCCACAATCTACACTTTTCCACCATGATGACCACGGAAAACCCAACGAAACCAAACGGAGACCCCAAAACACGTCAAAAACAACCCAAACAAGAATGGGATCAACACAAAAAACGAAAGAAAACCCCAAAAGCCATAGATCCACCCCAAAGGTCCCCCTAAACCTACCTGATGTTCTCCAAAAACCCACAATCTACACTTTTCCACCATGATGACCAACAAGAACCCAACGAAACCCAACGGAGACCCCAAAACACGTCAAAAACACCCCAAACAAGAACGGGATCAACACAAAAAACGAAAGAAATCCCCAAAAGCCATAGATCCACCCCAAAAGTCCCCCTAAACCTACCTGATGTTCTCCAAAACCCCACAATTTACACTTTTCCACCATGATGACCAACAAGAACCCAACTAAAACCAAACGGAGACCACAAAACATGTCAAAAACACCCCAAAAAAGGAAATGCATCACCCAAAAAAAAACAGAAGAAAAGCCCAAATACCATGAATACACCCCAAAAGTCCCCTAAACCTACCTGATGTTCTCCAAAACCCACAATCTACACTTTTCCACCATGATGACCACGGAAAACACAACGAAACACAACGGAGACCCCAAAACACGTCAAAAACACCCCAAATAGAACGGGATCAACACAAAAAAACGAAAGAAAACCCCAAAAGCCATAGATCCACCCCAAAAGTCCCCCTAAACCTACCTGATGTTCTCCAAAACTCCACAATTTACACTTTTCCACCATGATGACCAACAAGAACCAACTAAAACCAAACGGAAACACCAAAACATGTCAAAAACACCCCAAAAAAGGAACTGCATCACCCAAAAAAACAGAAGAAAAGCCCAAATACCATGAATCCACCCCAAAAGTCCCCTACACCTACCTGAAGTTCTCCAAAACCCACAATCTACACTTTTCCACCATGATGACAACAGAAAACCCAACGAAACCCTACGGAGACCCCAAAACACGTCAAAAACACCCCAAATAGAACGGGATCAATACAAAAAACGAAAGAAAACCCCAAAAGCCATAGATCCACCCCAAAAGTACCCCTAAACCTACCTGATGTTCTCCAAAACTCCACAATTTACAATTTTCCACCATGATGACCAACAAGAACCCAACTAAAACCAAACGGAGACACCAAAACATGTCAAAAACACGCTAAAAAAGGAACTGCATCACCCAAAAAAACAGAAGAAAAGCCCAAATACCATGAATCCACCCCAAAAGTCCCCTAAACCTACCTGAAGTTCTCCAAAACCCACAATCTACACTTTTCCACCATGATGACCACGGAAAACCCAACGAAATCCAACGGAGACCCCAAAACACGTCAAAAACAACCGAAAAATAAATGGGATCAACACAAAAAACGAAAGAAAACCCCAAAAGCCATAGATCCACCCCAAAGGTCCCCCTAAACCTACCTGATGTTCTCCAAAACCCACAATCTACACTTTTCCACCACGATGACCAACAAGAACCCAACTAAAACCAAACGGAGACCACAAAACATGTCAAAAACACCCCAAAAAAGGAACTGCATCACCCAAAAAACAGAAGAAAAGCCCAAATACCATGAATCCACCCCAAAAGTCCCCTAAACCTACCTGAAGTTCTCCAAAACCCACAATCTACACTTTTCCACCATGATGACAACGGAAAACCCAACGAAACCAAACGGAGACCCCAAAACACGTCAAAAACACCCCAAACAAGAACGGGATCAACACAAAAAATGAAAGAAAACCCCAAAAGCCATAGATCCACCCCAAAAGTCCCCCTAAACCTACCTGATGTTCTCCAAAACTCCACAATTTACACTTTTCCACCATGATGACCAACAAGAACCCAACTAAAACCAAACGGAGACACCAAAACATGTCAAAAACACGCTAAAAAAAGAACTGCATCACCCAAAAAAAAACAGAAGAAAAGCCCAAATACCATGAATCCACCCCAAAAGTCCCCTAAACCTACCTGAAGATCTCCAAAACCCACAATCTACACTTTTCCACCATGATGACAACAGAAAACCCAACGAAACACAACGGAGAACCCAAAACACGTCAAAAACAACCCAAACAAGAAGGGGATCAATACAAAAAACGAAAGAAAACCCCAAAAGCCATAGATCCACCCCAAAAGTCCCCCTAAACCTACCCGATGTTCTCCAAAACCCCACAATCTACACTTTTCCACCATGATGACCAACAAGAACCCAACTAAAACCAAACGGAGACCCAAAAACATGTCAAAAACAACCCAAAAAAGGAACTGCATCACCCAAAAAAAAACAGAAGCAAAGCCCAAATACCATGAATCCACCCCAAAAGTCCCCTAAACCTACCTGAAGATCTCCAAAACCCACAATCTACACTTTTCCCCCATGATGACCACGGAAAACCCAACGAAACCAAACGGAGACCCCAAAACACGTCAAAAACACCCCAAACAAGAACGGGATCAATACAAAAAACGAAAGAAAACCCCAAAAACCATAGATCCACCCAAAAGGTCCCCCTAAACCTACCTGATGTTCTCCAAAACCCACAATCTACACTTTTCCACCATGATGACCAACAAGAACCCAACTAAAACCAAACGGAGACCCCAAAACATGTCAAAAACACCCCAAATAGAACGGGATCAACACAAAAAACGAAAGAAATCCCCAAAAGCCATAGATCCACCCAAAAGGTCCCCCTAAACCTACCTGATGTTCTCCAAAACCCACAATCTACACTTTTCCACCATGATGACCAACAAGAACCCAACTAAAACCAAACGGAGACCCAAAAACATGTCAAAAACACCTCAAAAAAGAACTGCATCACCCCAAAAAACAGAAGAAAAGCCCAAATACCATGAATCCACTCCAAAAGTCCACTAAACCTACCTGAAGTTCTCCAAAACCCACAATCTACACTTTTCCACCATGATGACAACGGAAAACCCAACGAAACCCAACGGAGACCCCAAAACACGTCAAAAACACCCCAAACAAAAACGGGATCAATACAAAAAACGAAAGAAAACCCCAAAAGCCATAGATCCACCCCAAAAGTCCCCCTAAACCTACCTGATGTTCTCCAAAACTCCACAATTTACACTTTTCCACCATGATGACCAACAAGAACCCAACTAAAACCAAACGGAGACCACAAAACATGTCAAAAACACGCTAAAAAAGGAACTGCATCACCCAAAAAAAACAGAAGAAAACCCCAGATACCATGAATCCACCCCAAAAGTCCCCTAAACCTACCTGAAGTTCTCCAAAACCCACAATCTACACTTTTCCACCACGATGACCACGGAAAACCCAACGAAACCCAACGGAGACCCCAAAACACGTCAAAAACACCACAAACAAGAATGGGATCAACACAAAAAACGAAAGAAAATTCCAAAAGACATAGATCCACCCCAAAGGTCCCCCTAAACCTACCTGATGTTCTCCAAAACCCACAATCTACACTTTTCCACCATGATGACCAACAAGAACCCAACTAAAACCAAACGGAGACACCAAAACATGTCAAAAAAACGCTAAAAAAGGAACTGCATCACCCAAAAAACAGAAGAAAAGCCCAAATACCATGAATCCACCCCAAAAGTCCCCTAAACCTACCTGAAGTTCTCCAAAACCCACAATCTACACTTTTCCACCATGATGACCAACAAGAACCCAACTAAAACCAAACGGAGACCCCAAAACATGTCAAAAACACGCCAAACAAGAACGGGATCAACACAAAAAATGAAAGAAAACCCCAAAAGCCATAGATCCACCCCAAAAGTCCCCCTAAACCTACCTGATGTTCTACAAAAACCCACAATTTACACTTTTCCAATATGATGATGACCAACAAGAACCCAACTAAAACCAAACGGAGACACCAAAACATGTCAAAAACACACTAAAAAAGGAACTGCATCACCCCAAAAAAACAGAAGAAAAGCCCAAATACCATGAATCCACCCCAAAAGTCCCCTAAACCTACCTGAAGATCTCCAAAACCCACAATCTACACTTTTCCACCATGATGACAACGAAAAACCCAACGAAACCCAACGGAGACCCCAAAACACGTCAAAAACACCACAAACAAGAACGGGATCAATACAAAAAAACGAAAGAAAACCCCAAAAACCATAGATCCACTCCAAAAGTCCCCCTAAACCTACCTGATGTTCTCCAAAACCCCACAATTTACACTTCACCACCATGATGACCAACAAGAACCCAACTAAAACCAAACGGAGTCAACAAAACATGTCAAAAATACCCCAAAAAAGAACTGCATCACCCAAAAAAGAGAAGAAAAGCCCAAATACCATGAATCCACCCCAAAGTCCCCCTAAACCTACCTGAAGTTCTCCAAAACCCACAATCTACACTTTTCCACCATGATGACCAACAAGAACCCAACTAAAACCAAACGGAGACCCAAAAACATGTCAAAAACAACCCAAAAAACAACTGCATCACCCAAAAAAACGAAAGAAAACCCCAAAAGACATAGATCCACCCCAAAAGTCCCCCTAAACCTACCTGATGTTCTCCAAAAACCCACAATTTACAATTTTCCACCATGATGACCAACAAGGACCCAACTAAAACCAAACGGAGACACCAAAACATGTCAAAAACACGCTAAAAAAGGAACTGCATCACCCCAAAAAACAGAAGAAAAGCCCAAATACCATGAATCCACCCCAAAAGTCCCCTAAACCTACCTGAAGCTCTCCAAAACCCACAATCTACAGTTATCCAACATGATGACCACGGAAAACGCAACGAAACCCAACGGAGACCCCAAAACACGTCAAAAACACCACAAACAAGAACGGGATCAACACAAAAAACGAAAGAAAACTCCAAAAGACATAGATCCACGCCAAAAGTCCCCCTAAACCTACCGGATGTTCTCCAAAAACCCACAATTTACACTTTTCCACCATGATGACCAACAAGAACCCAACTAAAACCAAACGGAGACACCAAAACATGTAAAAAACACGCTAAAAAAGGAACTGCATTACCCAAAAAACAGAAGAAAAGCCCAAATACCATGAATCCACCCCAAAAGTCCCCTAAACCTACCTGAAGTTCTCCAAAACCCACAATCTACACTTTTCCACCATGATGACCAACAAGAACCCAACTAAAACCAAACGGAGACCCCAAAACATGTCAAAAACACCCCAAAAAAGAACGGGATCAACACAAAAAACGAAAGAAAATCCCAAAAGCCATAGATCCACCCCAAAAGTCCCCCTAAACCTACCTGATGTTCTCCAAAAACCCACAATTTACACTTTTCCACCATGATGACCAACAAGAACCCAACTAAAACCAAACGGAGACCACAAAACATGTCAAAAACACGCTAAAAAAGGAACTGCATTACCCCAAAAAAAAGAAGAAAAGCCCAAATACCATGAATCCACCCCCAAAGTCCCCTAAACCTACCTGAAGTTCTCCAAAACCCACAATCTACACTTTTCCACCATGATGACCAACAAGAACCCAACTAAAACCAAACGGAGACACCAAAACATGTCAAAAACACCCCAAAAAAGAACGGGATCAACACAAAAAACGAAAGAAAATCCCAAAAGCCATAGATCCACCCCAAAAGTCCCCCTAAACCTACCTGATGTTCTCCAAAAACCCATAATTTACACTTTTCCACCATGATGACCAACAAGAACCCAACTAAAACCAAACGGAGACACCAAAACATGTCAAAAACACGCTAAAAAAGGAACTGCATCACCCAAAAAAAACAGAAGAAAACCCCAGATACCATGAATCCAACCCAAAAGTCCCCTAAACCTACCTGAAGTTCTCCAAAACCCACAATCTACACTTTTCCACCACGATGACCACGGAAAACCCAACGAAACCCAACGGAGACCCCAAAACACGTCAAAAACACCACAAACAAGAATGGGATCAACACAAAAAACGAAAGAAAACTCCAAAAGACATAGATCCACCCCAAAGGTCCCCCTAAACCTACCTGATGTTCTCCAAAACTCCACAATCTACACTTTTCCACCATGATGACCAACAAGAACCCAACTAAAACCAAACGGAGACACCAAAACATGTCAAAAAAACGCTAAAAAAGGAACTGCATCACCCAAAAAACAGAAGAAAAGCCCAAATACCATGAATCCACCCCAAAAGTCCCCTAAACCTACCTGAAGTTCTCCAAAACCCACAATCTACACTTTTCCACCATGATGACCAACAAGAACCCAACTAAAACCAAACGGAGACCCCAAAACATGTCAAAAACACGCCAAACAAGAACGGGATCAACACAAAAAACGAAAGAAAACCCCAAAAGCCATAGATCCACCCCAAAAGTCCCCCTAAACCTACCTGATGTTCTACAAAAACCCACAATTTACACTTTTCCAATATGATGATGACCAACAAGAACCCAACTAAAACCAAACGGAGACACCAAAACATGTCAAAAACACACTAAAAAAGGAACTGCATCACCCCAAAAAAAACAGAAGAAAAGCCCAAATACCATGAATCCACCCCAAAAGTCCCCTAAACCTACCTGAAGATCTCCAAAACCCACAATCTACACTTTTCCACCATGATGACAACGAAAAACCCAACGAAACCCAACGGAGACCCCAAAACACGTCAAAAACACCACAAACAAGAACGGGATCAATACAAAAAAACGAAAGAAAACCCCAAAAACCATAGATCCACTCCAAAAGTCCCCCTAAACCTACCTGATGTTCTCCAAAACCCCACAATTTACACTTCACCACCATGATGACCAACAAGAACCCAACTAAAACCAAACGGAGTCAACAAAACATGTCAAAAATACCCCAAAAAAGAACTGCATCACCCAAAAAAGAGAAGAAAAGCCCAAATACCATGAATCCACCCCAAAGTCCGCATAAACCTACCTGAAGTTCTCCAAAACCCACAATCTACACTTTTCCACCATGATGACCAACAAGAACCCAACTAAAACCAAACGGAGACCCCAAAACATGTCAAAAACACCCCAAACAAGAACGGGATCAACACAAAAAACGAAAGAAAACTCCAAAAGCCGAAAATCCACCCCAAAAGTCCCCCTAAACCTACCTGATGTTCTCCAAAACCCCACAATTTACACTTTTCCACCATGATGACCAACAAGAACCCAACTAAAACCAAACGGAGACCCAAAAACATGTCAAAAACAACCCAAAAAACAACTGCATCACCCAAAAAAACGAAAGAAAACCCCAAAAGACATAGATCCACCCCAAAAGTCCCCCTAAACCTACCGGATGTTCTCCAAAAACCCACAATTTACAATTTTCCACCATGATGACCAACAAGGACCCAACTAAAACCAAACGGAGACACCAAAATATGTCAAAAACACCCTAAAAAAGGAACTGCATCACCCCAAAAAACAGAAGAAAAGCCCAAATACCATGAATCCACCCCAAAAGTCCCCTAAACCTACCTGAAGCTCTCCAAAACCCACAATCTACAGTTTTCCAACATGATGACCACGGAAAACGCAACGAAACCCAACGGAGACCCCAAAACACGTCAAAAACACCACAAACAAGAACGGGATCAACACAAAAAACGAAAGAAAACTCCAAAAGACATAGATCCACGCCAAAAGTCCCCCTAAACCTACCGGATGTTCTCCAAAAACCCACAATTTACACTTTTCCACCATGATGACCAACAAGAACCCAACTAAAACCAAACGGAGACACCAAAACATGTCAAAAACACGCTAAAAAAGGAACTGCATCACCCAAAAAACAGAAGAAAAGCCCAAATACCATGAATCCACCCCAAAAGTCCCCTAAACCTACCTGAAGTTCTCCAAAACCCACAATCTACACTTTTCCACCATGATGACCAACAAGAACCCAACTAAAACCAAACGGAGACACCAAAACATGTCAAAAACACCCCAAAAAAGAACGGGATCAACACAAAAAACGAAAGAAAATCCCAAAAGCCATAGATCCACCCCAAAAGTCCCCCTAAACCTACCTGAAGTTCTCCAAAAACCCACAATTTACACTTTTCCACCATGATGACCAACAAGAACCCAACTAAAACCAAACGGAGACACCAAAACATGTCAAAAACACGCTAAAAAATGAACTGCATCACCCAAAAAAAGAAGAAAAGCCCAAATACCATGAATCCACCCCAAAAGTCCCCTAAACCTACCTGAAGTTCTCCAAAACCCACAATCTACACTTTTCCACCATGATGACCAACAAGAACCCAACTAAAACCAAACGGAGACACCAAAACATGTCAAAAACACCCCAAAAAAGAACGGGATCAACACAAAAAACGAAAGAAAATCCCAAAAGCCATAGATCCACCCCAAAAGTCCCCCTAAACCTACCTGATGTTCTCCAAAAACCCATAATTTACACTTTTCCACCATGATGACCAACAAGAACCCAACTAAAACCAAACGGAGACCACAAAACATGTCAAAAACACGCTAAAAAAGGAACTACATCACCCAGAAAACAGAAGAAAAGCCCAAATACCATGAATCCACCCCAAAAGTCCCCTAAACCTACCTGAAGTCCTCCAAAACCCACAATCTACACTTTTCCACCATGATGACCTCGGAAAGCACAACGAAACCCAACGGAGACCCCAAAACACGTCAAAAACACCCCAAACAAGAACGGGATCAACACAAAAAACGAAAGAAAACCCCAAAAGCCATAGATCCACGCCAAAAGTCCCCCTAAACCTACCTGATGTTCTCCAAAAACCCACAATTTACACTTCACCACCATGATGACCAACAAGAACCCAACTAAAACCAAACGGAGACACCAAAACATGTCAAAAACACGCTAAAAAAGGAACTGCATCACCCAAAAAAAAACAGAAGAAAAGCCCAAATACCATGAATCCACCCCAAAAGTCCCCTAAACCTACCTGAAGTTCTCCAAAACCCACAATCTACACTTTTCCACCATGATGACCACGGAAAACCCAACGAAACCCAACGGAGACCCTAAAACACCTCAAAAAAACCACAAACAAGAACGGGATCAACACAAAAAACGAAAGAAAACTCCAAAAGCCATAGATCCACCCCAAAAGTCCCACTAAACCTACCTGATGTTCTCCAAAAACCCACAATCTACACTTTTCCACCATGATGACCAACAAGAACCCAACTAAAACCAAACGGAGACCCCAAAACATGTCAAAAACACCCCAAAAAAGGAACTGCATCACCCAAAAAACAGACGAAAAGCTCAAATACAATGAATCCACCCCAAAAGTCCCCCTAAACCTACCTGAAGTTCTCCAAAACCCACAATCTACACTTTTCCACCATGATGACCACGGAAAACCCAACGAAACCCAACGGAGACCCCAAAACACGTCAAAAACACCCCAAAAAAGAACGGGATCAACACAAAAAACGAAAGAAAACCCCAAAAGCCATAGATCCACCCCAAAAGTCCCCCTAAACCTACCTGATGTTCTCCAAAACTCCACAATTTACACTTTTCCACCATGATGACCAACAAGAACCCAACTAAAACCAAACGGAGACACCAAAACATGTCAAAAACACCCCAAAAAAGGAACTGCATCACCCAAAAAAACAGAAGAAAAGCCCAAATACCATGAATCCACCCCAAAAGTCCCCTAAACCTACCTGAAGCTCTCCAAAACCCACAATCTACAGTTTTCCAACATGATGACCACGGAAAACGCAACGAAACCCAACGGAGACCCCAAAACACGTCAAAAACACCACAAACAAGAACGGGATCAACACAAAAAACGAAAGAAAACTCCAAAAGCAATAGATCCACCCCAAAAGTCCCCCTAAACCTACCGGATGTTCTCCAAAACCCCACAATTTACACTTTTCCACCATGATGACCAACAAGAACCCAACTAAAACCAAACGGAGACACCAAAACATGTCAAAAAAACGCTAAAAAAGGAACTGCATCACCCAAAAAACAGAAGAAAAGCCCAAATACCATGAATCCACCCCAAAAGTCCCCTAAACCTACCTGAAGTTCTCCAAAACCCACAATCTACACTTTTCCACCATGATGACCAACAAGAACCCAACTAAAACCAAACGGAGACCCCAAAACATGTCAAAAACACGCCAAACAAGAACGGGATCAACACAAAAAAACGAAAGAAAACCCCAAAAGCCATAGATCCACCCCAAAAGTCCCCCTAAACCTACCTGATGTTCTACAAAAACCCACAATTTACACTTTTCCAATATGATGATGACCAACAAGAACCCAACTAAAACCAAACGGAGACCACAAAACATGTCAAAAACACCCCAAAAAAGGAACTGCATTACCCCAAAAAAACAGAAGAAAAGCCCAAATACCATGAATACACCCCAAAAGTCCCCTAAACCTACCTGAAGATCTCCAAAACCCACAATCTACACTTTTCCACCATGATGACAACGAAAAACCCAACGAAACCCAACGGAGACCCCAAAACACATCAAAAACACCACAAACAAGAACGGGATCAATAAAAAAAAACGAAAGAAAACCCCAAAAACCATAGATCCACTCCAAAAGTCCCCCTAAACCTACCTGATGTTCTCCAAAACCCCACAATTTACACTTCACCACCATGATGACCAACAAGAACCCAACTAAAACCAAACGGAGTCAACAAAACATGTCAAAAATACCCCAAAAAAGAACTGCATCACCCAAAAAAGAGAAGAAAAGCCCAAATACCATGAATCCACCCCAAAGTCCCCATAAACCTACCTGAAGTTCTCCAAAACCCACAATCTACACTTTTCCACCATGATGACCAACAAGAACCCAACTAAAACCAAACGGAGACCCCAAAACATGTCAAAAACACCCCAAACAAGAACGGGATCAACACAAAAAACGAAAGAAAACTCCAAAAGCCGAAAATCCACCCCAAAAGTCCCCCTAAACCTACCTGATGTTCTCCAAAACCCCACAATTTACACTTTTCCACCATGATGACCAACAAGAACCCAACTAAAACCAAACGGAGACCCAAAAACATGTCAAAAACAACCCAAAAAACAACTGCATCACCCAAGAAAACGAAAGAAAACCCCAAAAGACATAGATCCACCCCAAAAGTCCCCCTAAACCTACCTGATGTTCTCCAAAAACCCACAATTTACAATTTTCCACCATGATGACCAACAAGGACCCAACTAAAACCAAACGGAGACACCAAAACATGTCAAAAACACCCCAAAAAAGGAACTGCATCACCCCAAAAAACAGAAGAAAAGCCCAAATACCATGAATCCACCCCAAAAGTCCCCTAAACCTACCTGAAGCTCTCCAAAACCCACAATCTACAGTTTTCCAACATGATGACCACGGAAAACGCAACGAAACCCAACGGAGACCCCAAAACACGTCAAAAACACCACAAACAAGAACGGGATCAACACAAAAAACGAAAGAAAACTCCAAAAGACATAGATCCACGCCAAAAGTCCCCCTAAACCTACCGGATGTTCTCCAAAACCCCACAATTTACACTTTTCCACCATGATGACCAACAAGAACCCAACTAAAACCAAACGGAGACACCAAAACATGTCAAAAACACGCTAAAAAAGGAACTGCATCACCCAAAAAACAGAAGAAAAGCCCAAATACCATGAATCCACCCCAAAAGTCCCCTAAACCTACCTGAAGTTCTCCAAAACCCACAATCTACACTTTTCCACCATGATGACCACGGAAAACCCAACGAAACACAACGGAGACCCCAAAACACGTCAAAAAGACCCCAAATAGAAGGGGATCAACACAAAAAACGAAAGAAAACTCCAAAAGCCATAGATCCACTTCAAAGGTCCACCTAAACCTACCTGATGTTCTCCAAAACCCACAATCTACACTTTTCCACCATGATGACCAACAAGAACCCAACTAAAACCAAACGGAGACACCAAAACATGTCAAAAACACCCCAAAAAAGAACGGGATCAACACAAAAAACGAAAGAAAATCCCAAAAGCCATAGATCCACCCCAAAAGTCCCCCTAAACCTACCTGATGTTCTCCAAAACCCCACAATTTACACTTTTCCACCATGATGACCAACAAGAACCCAACTAAAACCAAACGGAGACCCCAAAACATGTCAAAAACACGCTAAAAAATGAACTGCATCACCCAAAAAAAAGAAGAAAAGCCCAAATACCATGAATCCACCCCAAAAGTCCCCTAAACCTACCTGAAGTTCTCCAAAACCCACAATCTACACTTTTCCACCATGATGACCACGGAAAACCCAACGAAACCCAACGGAGACCCTAAAACACGTCAAAAACACCACAAACAAGAACGGGATCAACACAAAAAACGAAAGAAAACTCCAAAAGCCATAGATCCACCCCAAAAGTCCCACTAAACCTACCTGATGTTCTCCAAAAACCCACAATCTACACTTTTCCACCATGATGACCAACAAGAACCCAACTAAAACAAAACGGAGACCCCAAAATATGTCAAAAACACCCCAAAAAAGGAACTGCATCACCCAAAAAACAGACGAAAAGCTCAAATACAATGAATCCACCCCAAAAGTCCCCCTAAACCTACCTGAAGTTCTCCAAAACCCACAATCTACACTTTTCCACCATGATGACCACGGAAAACCCAACGAAACCCAACGGACACCCCAAAACACGTCAAAAACACCCCAAACAAGAACGGGATCAACACAAAAAACGAAAGAAAACCCCAAAAGCCATAGATCCACCCCAAAAGTCCCCCTAAACCTACCTGATGTTCTCCAAAACTCCACAATTTACACTTTTCCACCATGATGACCAACAAGAACCCAACTAAAACCAAACGGAGACCACAAAACATGTCAAAAACACCCCAAAAAAGGAACTGCATTACCCCAAAAAAACAGAAGAAAACCCCAGATACCATGAATCCAACCCAAAAGTCCCCTAAACCTACCTGAAGTTCTCCAAAACCCACAATCTACACTTTTCCCCCATGATGACCACGGAAAACCCAACGAAACCCAACGGAGACCCCAAAACACGTCAAAAACACCACAAACAAGAATGGGATCAACACAAAAAACGAAAGAAAACTCCAAAAGACATAGATCCACCCCAAAGGTCCCCCTAAACCTACCTGATGTTCTCCAAAACCCACAATCTACACTTTTCCACCATGATGACCAACAAGAACCCAACTAAAACCAAACGGAGACACCAAAACATGTCAAAAAAACGCTAAAAAAGGAACTGCATCACCCAAAAAACAGAAGAAAAGCCCAAATACCATGAATCCACCCCAAAAGTCCCCTAAACCTACCTGAAGTTCTCCAAAACCCACAATCTACACTTTTCCACCATGATGACCAACAAGAACCCAACTAAAACCAAACGGAGACCCCAAAACATGTCAAAAACACGCCAAACAAGAACGGGATCAACACAAAAAACGAAAGAAAACCCCAAAAGCCATAGATCCACCCCAAAAGTCCCCCTAAACCTACCTGATGTTCTACAAAAACCCACAATTTACACTTTTCCAATATGATGATGACCAACAAGAACCCAACTAAAACCAAACGGAGACCCAAAAACATGTCAAAAACAACCCAAAAAACAACTGCATCACCCAAAAAAACGAAAGAAAACCCCAAAAGCCATAGATCCACCCCAAAAGTCCCCCTAAACCTACCTGATGTTCTCCAAAACCCACAATTTCAACTTTTCCACCATGATGACCAACAGGAACCCAACTAAAACCCAACGGAGACCCCAAAACACGTCAAAAGCACCCCAAAAAAGAACTGGTTCAACCCCAAAAAGAAAGAAAACCCCAAAAGCCATAGATTCACCCCCCAAAAAAACCTTAAACTCACCTGATGTTCTCCAAAACCCACAATTTACACTTTTCCAACACCAATGCACGGAAAACCCAACGAAACCCAACGGAAACCCCAAAACACGTCAAAAACACACCAAACAAGAACGGAATCACCCCCAAAAACGAAAGAAAAACCCCAAAACCATGGATCCACCCCAAAAGACCCCCTAAACCTACCTGATGTTCTCCAAAACCCACAATTTAACCTGTTCCTCCATGATGACCACGGAAAACCCAACGAAACCCAACGGAGACCACAAAACACGTCAAAAACACACCAAAAAAGAACTGCATCACCCCAAAAAACAGAAGAAAACCCCATATACCATGAATCCACCCCAAAAGTCCCCCTAAACCTACCTGATGTTCTCCAAAACCCACAATCTACACTTTTCCACCACGATGACAACGGAAAACCCAACGAAACCCAAAGGAGACCCCAAAACACGTCAAAACACCCCAAAAAAACAACAGAATCAACACAAAAAAAAACAAAGAAAACTCCAAATACAATAGATCCACCCCAAAACCACCCTAAACCTACCTGATGTTCTCCTCAATGTACAATCCACTCCCAACCACCAGAAAACCCAATGGAAACCCAACAAAACCCAACGGAGACCCCAAAACACGTCAAAAACACCTCAAAAAAGAACTGGATCAGAAAACAAACACAAAAACAAAAACTATGAATTTCCCCCCAAAACCAGCCTAAACTCACCTAATCTTCTCCAAATCCCACATTTCACTCCCATTCACCATCATGACCAACAAGAACCAAACGAAAACCCATGAAGAACCCAAAACACCTCAAAACCACCCCACAATCAAAACAAATGCCACGGAGAACCCAAAACACGACAAAAACACCCCAGAAAAGAACGGGACCATCCCAAAAACAGAGAAAACCATAAAAAACAGAAGAAATCCCACAAAACCAGAGATTCACCACCAAAAAAAAACTTAAACTCACCTGATGTTCTCCAAAACCCACAATCTACACATTTCCACCACGATGACGACGGAAAACCCAACAAAACCCAACGGAGACCCCCAAACACCTCAAAACCACCCCGAAAAAGAACGGGACCACCCCAAGAAACAGAAGGAAACCCCAAAAAACATGACTCTGCCCCAAATGTCCCCCTAAACCTACCTGATGTTCTCCAAAACCCACAATTTACAACCCACAATTTACAATTTTCCAACACCAATGCACGGAAAACCCAACGAAACCCAACGGAAACCCCAAAACACGTCAAAAACACACCAAACAAGAACGGGATCACCCCCAAAAACGAAAGAAAAACCCCAAAACCATGGATCCACCCCAAAAGACCCCCTAAACCTACCTGATGTTCTCCAAAACCCACGATTTAACCTGTTCCTCCATGATGACCACGGAAAACCCAACGAAACCCAACGGAGACCACAAAACACGTCAAAAACACACCAAAAAAGAACGGCATCACCCCAAAAAACAGAAGAAAACCCAATATACCATGAATCCACCCCAAAAGACCCCCTAAACCTACCTGAAGTTCTCCAAAACCCACAATCTACACTTTTGCACCACGATGACAACGGAAAACCCAACAAAAACCAACGGAGACTCCAAAACACGTCAAAAACACCCCAAACAAGAATGGGATCAACACAAAAAACGAAAGAAAACCCCAAAAGCCATAGATCCACCCCAAAGGTCCCCCTAAACCTACCTGATGTTCTCCAAATACCCACAATTTACACTTTTCCACCATGATGACCAACAAGAACCCAACTAAAACCAAACGGAGACCACAAAACATGTCAAAAACACGCTAAAAAAGGAACTGCATCACCCAAAAAACAGAAGAAAAGCCCAAATACCATGAATCCACCCCAAAAGTCCCCTAAACCTACCTGAAGTTCTCCAAAACCCATCATCTACACTTTTCCACCATGATGACAACGGAAAACCCAACGAAACCCAACGGAGACCACAAAACACGTCAAAAACACCCCAAACAAGAACGGGATCAACACAAAAAACGAAAGAAAACCCCAAAAGCCATAGATCCACCCCAAAAGTCCCCCTAAACCTACCTGATGTTCTCCAAAAACCCACAATTTACACATTTCCACCATGATGACCAACAAGGACCCAACTAAAACCAAACGGAGACCACAAAACATGTCAAAAACACACTAAAAAAGGAACTGCATCACCCAAAAAACAGAAGAAAACCCCAAATACCATGAATCCACCCCAAAAGTCCCCTAAACCTACCTGAAGTTCTCCAAAACCCACAATCTACACTTTTCCACCATGATGACAATGGAAAACCCAAGGAAACCCAACGGAGACCACAAAACACGTCAAAAACACCCCAAAAAAGAACGGGATCAAAACAAAAAATGAAAGAAAACCCCAAAAGCCATAGAACCACCCCAAAAGTCCCCCTAAACCTACCGGATGTTCTCCATAACCCCACAATCTACACTTTTACACCATGATGACCAACAAAAACCCAACTAAAACCAAACGGAGACACCAAAACATGTCAAAAACACCCCAAACAAGAATGGGATCAACACAAAAAACGAAAGAAAACCCCATATACCATGAATCCACCCCAAAAGTCCCCCTAAACCTACCTGAAGTTCTCCAAAACCCACAATCTACACTTTTCCACCATGATGACAATGGAAAAAACAAGGAAACCCAACGGAGACCACAAAACACGTCAAAAACACCCCAAAAAAGAACTGCATCACCCCAAAAAACAGAAGAAAACCCCATATACCATGAATCCACCCCAAAAGAACCCCTAAACCTATCTGATGTTCTCCAAAACCCACAATCTACACTTTTCCACCATGATGACCACGGAAAACCCAACAAAACCCTACGGAGACCCCAAAACACGTCAAAGACACCCCAAAAAAGAACTGCATCACCCCAAGAAACAGAAGAAAACCCCATATACCATGAATCCATCCCAAAAGTCCCCTAAACCTACCTGAAGTTCTCCAAAACCCACAATCTACACTTTTCCACCATGATGACCACGGAAAACCCAACGAATCCCAACGGAGACCCCAAAACACTTCAAAAACACCCCAAACAAGAATGGTATCAACACAAAAAAACGAAAGAAAACCTTAAAAGCCATAGATCCACCCCAAAGGTCCCCCTAAACCTACCTGATGTTCTCCAAAAACCCACAATTTTCACTTTTCCACCATGATGACCAACAAGAACCCAACTAAAACCAAACGGAGACACCAAAACACGTCAAAAACAGCCCAAAAAAGAACTGCATCACCCCAAAAAACAGAAGAAAACCTCAAATACCATGAATCCACCCCAAAAGTCCCCCTAAACCTACCTGAAGTTCTACAAAACCAAAAATCTACACTTTTCCACCATGATGACCACGGAAAACCCAACGAAACCCAACGGAGACCACAAAACACGTCAAAAACACCACAAACAAGAACGGACTCAACACAAAAAACGAAAGAAAACCCCAAAAGCCATAGATCCACCCCAAAAGTCCCCCTAAACCTACCTGATGTTCTCCAAAACCCACAATCTACACTTTTCCACCATGATGACCAACAAGAACCCAACTAAAACCAAACGGAGACACCAAAACACGTCAAAAACACCCCAAACAAGAATGGGATCAACACAAAAAACGAAAGAAAACCCCATATACCATGAATCCACCCCAAAGGTCCCCCTAAACCTACCTGATGTTCTCCAAAACCCACAATCTACACTTTTCCACCATGATGACAATGGAAAAACCAAGGAAACCCAACGGAGACCACAAAACACGTCAAAAACACCCCAAAAAAAGAAAAGCATCACCCCAAAAAACAGAAGAAAACCTCAAATACCATGAATCCACCCCAAAAGACCCCCTAAACCTACCTGATGTTCTCCAAAACCCACAATCTACACTTTTCCACCATGATGAAAACGGAAAACCCAACAAAACCCTACGGAGACCCCAAAACACGTCAAAGACATCCCAAAAAAGAACTGCATCACCCCAAAAAACAGAAGAAAAACCCGTATACCATGAATCCACCCCAAAAGTCCCCTAAACCTACCTGAAGTTCTCCAAAACCCACAATCTACACTTTTCCACTATGATGACCACGGAAAACCCAACGAAACCCAACGGAGACCCCAAAACACGTCAAAAACACCACAAACAAGAACGGACTCAACACAAAAAACGAAAGAAAACCCCAAAAGCCATAGATCCACCCCAAAAGTCCCCCTAAACCTACCTGATGTTCTCCAAAACCCCACAATTTACACTTTTCCACCATGATGACCAACAAGAACCCAACTAAAACCAAACGGAGACACCAAAACATGTCAAAAAAAAAAAACAAAAAAGAACTGCATCTGCCCAAAAAGAGAAGAAAATCCCAAATACCATGAATCCACCCCAAAAGTCCCCTAAACCTACCTGAAGTTCTCCAAAACCCGCAATCTACACTTTTCCACCATGATGACCACGGAAAACCCAACGAAACCCAACGGAGACCCCAAAACACGTCAAAAACACCCCAAACAAGTACGGGATCAACACAAAAAATGAAAGAAAACCCCAAAAGACATAGATCCACCCCAAAAGTCCCCCTAAACCTACCTGATGTTCTCCAAAAACCCACAATTTACACTTTTCCACCATGATGACCAACAAGAACCCAACTAAAACCAAACGGAGACCACAAAACATGTCAAAAACACCCCAAAAAAGGAACTGCATCACCCAAAAAACAGAAGAAAAGCCCAAATACCATGAATCCACCCCAAAAGTCCCCTAAACCTACCTGAAGTTCTCCAAAACCCACAATCTACACTTTTCCACCATGATGACAACGGAAAACCCAACGAAACCCAACGGAGACCACAAAACACGTCAAAAACACCACAAACAAGAACGGACTCAACACAAAAAATGAAAGAAAACCCCAAAAGCCATAGATCCACCCCAAAAGTCCCCCTAAACCTACCTGATGTTCTCCAAAACCCACAATCTACACTTTTCCACCATGATGACCAACAAGGACCCAACTAAAACCAAACGGAGACCACAAAACATGTCAAAAACACGCTAAAAAAGGAACTGCATCACCCAAAAAACAGAAGAAAACCCCAAATACCATGAATCCACCCCAAAAGTCCCCTAAACCTACCTGAAGTTCTCCAAAACCCACAGTCTACACTTTTCCACCATGATGACCACGGAAAACCCAACGAAACCCAACGGAGACCACAAAACACGTCAAAAACACCCCAAACAAGAACGGGAAAAACAAAAAAAAACGAAAGAAAACCCCAAAAGCCATAGATCCACCCCAAAAGTCCCCCTAAACCTACCGGATGTTCTCCAAAACCCCAAAATTTACACTTTTCCACCATGATGACCAACAAGAACCCAACTAAAACCAAACGGAGACACCAAAACATGTCAAAAACACCCCAAACAAGAATGGGATCAACACAAAAAACGAAAGAAAACCCCATATACCATGAATCCACCACAAAAGTCCCCCTAAACCTACCTGATGTTCTCCAAAACCTACAATCTACACTTTTCCACCATGATGACAATGGAAAAACCAAGGAAACCCAACGGAGACCACAAAACACGTCAAAAACACCCCAAAAAAGAACTGCATCACCCCAAAAAACAGAAGAAAAACCCATATACCATGAATCCACACCAAAAGTCCCCCTAAACCTACCTGATGTTCTCCAAAACCCACAATCTACACTTTTCCACCATGATGAAAACGGAAAACCCAACAAAACCCTACGGAGACCCCAAAACACGTCAAAGACACCCCAAAAAAGAACTGCATCACCCCAAGAAACAGAAGAAAACCCCAAATACCATGAATCCACCCCAAAAGTCCCCTAAACCTACCTGATGTTCTCCAAAACGCACAATCTACACTTTTCCACCATGATGACAATGGAAAACCCAAGGAAACCCAACGGAGACCCCAAAACACGTCAAAAACACCCCAAACAAGAACGGGATCAACACAAAAAATGAAAGAAAACCCCAAAATCCATAGAACTACACCAAAAGTCCCCCTAAACCTACCGGATGTTCTCCATAACCCCAAAATCTACACTTTTCCACCATGATGACCAACAAGAACCCAACTAAAACCAAACGGAGACACCAAAACATGTCAAAAACACCCCAAACAAGAATGGGATCAACACAAAAAACGAAAGAAAACCCCATATACCATGAATCCACCCCAAAAGTCACGCTAAACCTACCTGATGTTCTCCAAAACCCACAATCTACACTTTTCCACCATGATGACAATGGAAAAACCAAGGACACCAAACGGAGACCACAAAACACGTCAAAAACACCCCAAAACAAGAATGGGATCAACACAAAAAACGAAAGAAAACCCCAAAAGCCATAGATCCACCCCAAAAGTCCCCCTAAACCTACCTGATGTTCTCCAAAACCCACAATCTACACTTTTCCACCATGATGACCAACAAGGACCCAACTAAAACCAAACGGAGACCACAAAACATGTCAAAAACACGCTAAAAAAGGAACTGCATCACCCAAAAAACAGAAGAAAACCCCAAATACCATGAATCCACCCCAAAAGTCCCCTAAACCTACCTGAAGTTCTCCAAAACCCACAATCTACACTTTTCCACCATGATGACCACGGAAAACGCAACGAAACACAACGGAGACCCCAAAACACGTCAAAAACACCCCAAACAAGAACGGGATCAACACAAAAAACGAAAGAAAACCCCAAAAGCCATAGATCCACCCTAAAAGTCCCCCTAAACCTACCGGATGCTCTCCAAAACCCCACAATTTACACTTTCCACCATGATGACCAACAAGAACCCAACTAAAACCAAACGGAGACACCAAAACATGTCAAAAACACCCCAAACAAGAATGGGATCAACACAAAAAACGTAAGAAAAAACCATATACCATGAATCCACCCCAAAGGTCCCCCTAAACCTACCTGATGTTGTCCAAAAACCCACAATTTACACTTTTCCACCATGATGACCAACAAGAACCCAACTAAAACCAAACGGAGACCACAAAACATGTCAAACACACCCCAAAAAAGGAACTGCATCACCCAAAAAACAGAAGAAAAGCCCAAATACCATGAATCCACCCCAAAAGTCCCCTAAACCTACCTGAAGTTCTCCAAAACCCACAATCTACACTTTTCCACAATGATGACAACGGAAAACCCAACGAAACCCAACGGAGACCCCAAAACACGTCAAAAACACCCCAAACAAGAACGGGGTCAACACAAAAAAAACGAAAGAAAACCCCAAAAGCCATAGATACACCCCAAAAGTCCCCCTAAACCGACCGGATGTTCTCCAAAACCCCACAATTTACACTTTTCCACCATGATGACCAACAAGAACCCAACTAAAACCAAACGGAGACCACAAAACATGTCAAAAACACCCCAAACAAGAATGGGATCAACACAAAAAACGAAAGAAAACCCCATATACCATGAATCCACCCCAAAAGACCCCCTAAACCTACCTGATGTTCTCCATAACACCACAATCTACACTTTTCCACCATGATGACCAACAAGAACCCAACTAAAACCAAACGGAGACCCCAAAACACGTCAAAAACACCCCAAACAAGAATGGGATCAACACAAAAAACGAAAGAAAACCCCAAAAGCCATAGATCCACCCCAAAAGTCCCCCTAAACCTACCTGATGTTCTCCAAAACTCCACAATTTACACTTTTCCACCATGATGACCAACAAGAACCCAACTAAAACCAAACGGAGACACCAAAACATGTCAAAAACACTCTAAAAAAGGAACTACATCACCCCAAAAAACAGAAGAAAACACCAAATACCATGAATCCACCCCAAAAGTCCCCCTAAACCTACCTGAGGTTCTCCAAAACCCACAATCTACACTTTTCCACCATGATGACCACGGAAAACCCAACGAAACCCAACGGAGACCCCAAAACACGTCAAAAACACCCCAAACAAGAATGGGATCAACAAAAAAAACGAAAGAAAACCCCAAAAGACATAGATCCACCCCAAAGGTCCCCCTAAACCTACCTGATGTTCTCCAAATACCCACAATTTACACTTTTCCACCATGATGACCAACAAGAACCCAACTAAAACCAAACGGAGACCACAAAACATGTCAAAAACACGCTAAAAAAGGAACTGCATCACCCAAAAAACAGAAGAAAAGCCCAAATACCATGAATCCACCCCAAAAGTCCCCTAAACCTACCTGAAGTTCTCCAAAACCCACCATCTACACTTTTCCACCATGATGACAACGGAAAACCCAACGAAACCCAACGGAAACCACAAAACACGTCAAAAACACCCCAAACAAGAACGGGATCAACACAAAAAACGAAAGAAAACCCCAAAAGCCATAGATCCACCCCAAAAGTCCCCCTAAACCTACCTGATGTTCTCCAAAAACCCACAATTTACACATTTCCACCATGATGACCAACAAGGACCCAACTAAAACCAAACGGAGACCACAAAACATGTCAAAAACACACTAAAAAAGGAACTGCATCACCCAAAAAACATAAGAAAACCCCAAATACCATGAATCCACCCCAAAAGTCCCCTAAACCTACCTGAAGTTCTCCAAAACCCACAATCTACACTTTTCCACCATGATGACAATGGAAAACCCAAGGAAACCCAACGGAGACCCCAAAACACGTCAAAAACACCCCAAAAAAGAACGGGATCAAAACAAAAAATGAAAGAAAACCCCAAAAGCCATAGAACCACCCCAAAAGTCCCCCTAAACCTACCGGATGTTCTCCATAACCCCACAATCTACACTTTTACACCATGATGACCAACAAAAACCCAACTAAAACCAAACGGAGACACCAAAACATGTCAAAAACACACCAAACAAGAATGGGATCAACACAAAAAACGAAAGAAAACCCCATATACCATGAATCCACCCCAAAAGTCCCCCTAAACCTACCTTATGTTCTCCAAAACCCACAATCTACACTTTTCCACCATGATGACAATGGAAAAAACAAGGAAACCCAACGGAGACCACAAAACACGTCAAAAACACCCCAAAAAAGAACTGCATCACCCCAAAAAACAGAAGAAAAACCCATATACCATGAATCCACCCCAAAAGAACCCCTAAACCTATCTGATGTTCTCCAAAACCCACAATCTACACTTTTCCACCATGATGACCACGGAAAACCCAACAAAACCCTACGGAGACCCCAAAACACGTCAAAGACACCCCAAAAAAGAACTGCATCACCCCAAGAAACAGAAGAAAACCCCATATACCATGAATCCATCCCAAAAGTCCCCTAAACCTACCTGAAGTTCTCCAAAACCCACAATCTACACTTTTCCACCATGATGACCACGGAAAACCCAACGAATCCCAACGGAGACCCCAAAACACTTCAAAAACACCCCAAACAAGAATGGTATCAACACAAAAAACGAAAGAAAACCTTAAAAGCCATAGATCCACCCCAAAGGTCCCCCTAAACCTACCTGATGTTCTACAAAAACCCACAATTTACACTTTTCCACCATGATGACCAACAAGAACCCAACTAAAACCAAACGGAGACACCAAAACACGTCAAAAACAGCCCAAAAAAGAACTGCATCACCCCAAAAAACAGAAGAAAACCTCAAATACCATGAATCCACCCCAAAAGTCCCCCTAAACCTACCTGAAGTTCTCCAAAACCCACAATCTACACTTTTCCACCATGATGACCACGGAAAACCCAACGAAACCCAACGGAGACCCCAAAACACGTCAAAAACACCACAAACAAGAACGGACTCAACACAAAAAACGAAAGAAAACCCCAAAAGCCATAGATCCACCACAAAAGTCCCCCTAAACCTACCTGATGTTCTCCAAAACCCACAATCTACACTTTTCCACAATGATGACCAACAAGAACCCAACTAAAACCAAACGGAGACACCAAAACATGTCAAAAACACCCCAAACAAGAATGGGATCAACACAAAAAACGAAAGAAAACCCCATATACCATGAATCCACCCCAAAGGTCCCCCTAAACCTACCTGATGTTCTCCAAAACCCACAATCTACACTTTTCCACCATGATGACAATGGAAAAAACAAGGAAACCCAACGGAGACCACAAAACACGTCAAAAACACCCCAAAAAAAGAACTGCATCACCCCAAAAAAAACAGAAGAAAACCTCAAATACCATGAATCCACCCCAAAAGACCCCCTACACCTACCTGATGTTCTCCAAAACCCACAATCTACACTTTTCCACCATGATGAAAACGGAAAACCCAACAAAACCCTACGGAGACCCCAAAACACGTCAAAGACATCCCAAAAAAGCACTGCATCACCCCAAAAAACAGAAGAAAACCCCAAATACCATGAATCCACCCCAAAAGTCCCCTAAACCTACCTGAAGTTCTCCAAAACCCACAATCTACACTTTTCCACCATGATGACCACGGAAAACCCAACGAAACCCAACGAAGAACCCAAAACACGTCAAAAACAACCCAAACAAGAATGGGATCAACACAAAAAACGAAAGAAAACCCCAAAAGCCATAGATCCACCCCAAAAGTCCCCCTAAACCTACCTGATGTTCTCCAAAACCCCACAATTTACACTTTTCCACCATGATGACCAACAAGAACCCAACTAAAACCAAACGGAGACACCAAAACATGTCAAAAAAAAAAACAAAAAAGAACTGCATCTGCCCAAAAAGAGAAGAAAATCCCAAATACCATGAATCCACCCCAAAAGTCCCCTAAACCTACCTGAAGTTCTCCAAAACCCACAATCTACACTTTTCCACCATGATGACCACGGAAAACCCAACGAAACCCAACGGAGACCCCAAAACACGTCAAAAACACCCCAAACAAGAACGGGATCAACACAAAAAATGAAAGAAAACCCCAAAAGCCATAGATCCACCCCAAAAGTCCCCCTAAACCTACCTGATGTTCTCCAAAACCCCACAATTTACACTTTTCCACCATGATGACCAACAAGAACCCAACTAAAACCAAACGGAGACCACAAAACATGTCAAAAACACCCCAAAAAAGGAACTGCATCACCCAAAAAACAGAAGAAAAGCCCAAATACCATGAATCCACCCCAAAAGTCCCCTAAACCTACCTGAAGTTCTCCAAAACCCACAATCTACACTTTTCCACCATGATGACAACGGAAAACCCAACGAAACCCAACGGAGACCACAAAACACGTCAAAAACACCCCAAACAAGAACGGACTCAACACAAAAAATGAAAGAAAACCCCAAAAGCCATAGATCCACCCCAAAGGTCCCCCTAAACCTACCTGATGTTCTCCAAAACCCACAATCTACACTTTTCCACCATGATGACCAACAAGGACCCAACTAAAACCAAACGGAGACCACAAAACATGTCAAAAACACGCTAAAAAAGGAACTGCATCACCCAAAAAACAGAAGAAAACCCCAAATACCATGAATCCACCCCAAAAGTCCCCTAAACCTACCTGAAGTTCTCCAAAACCCACAGTCTACACTTTTCCACCATGATGACCACGGAAAACCCAACGAAACCCAACGGAGACCCCAAAACACTTCAAAAACACCCCAAACAAGAACGGGAAAAACAAAAAAAAACGAAAGAAAACCCCAAAAGCCATAGATCCACCCCAAAAGTCCCCCTAAACCTAACGGATGTTCTCCAAAACCCCACAATTTACACTTTTCCACCATGATGACCAACAAGAACCCAACTAAAACCAAACGGAGACACCAAAACATGTCAAAAACACCCCAAACAAGAATGGGATCAACACAAAAAATGTAAGAAAAACCCCATATACCATGCATCCACCCCAAAAGTCCCCCTAAACCTACCTGATGTTCTCCAAAACCCCACAATTTACACTTTTCCACCATGATGACCAACAAGAACCCAACTAAAACCAAACGGAGACACCAAAACATGTCAAAAACACCCCAAACAAGAATGGGATCAACACAAAAAACGAAAGAAAACCCCATATACCATGAATCCACCACAAAAGTCCCCCTAAACCTACCTGATGTTCTCCAAAACCCACAATCTACACTTTTCCACCATGATGACAATGGAAAAACCAAGGAAACCCAACGGAAACCACAAAACACGTCAAAAACACCCCAAAAAAGAACTGCATCACCCCAAAAAACAGAAGAAAAACCCATATACCATGAATCCACACCAAAAGTCCCCCTAAACCTACCTGATGTTCTCCAAAACCCACAATCTACACTTTTCCACCATGATGAAAACGGAAAACCCAACAAAACCCTACGGAGACCCCAAAACACGTCAAAGACACCCCAAAAAAGAACTGCATCACCCCAAGAAACAGAAGAAAACCCCAAATACCATGAATCCACCCCAAAAGTCCCCTAAACCTACCTGAAGTTCTCCAAAACCTACAATCTACACTTTTCCACCATGATGACAATGGAAAACCCAAGGAAACCCAACGGAGACCACAAAACACGTCAAAAACACCACAAACAAGAACGGGATCAACACAAAAAATGAAAGAAAACCCCAAAAGCCATAGAACTACACCAAAAGTCCCCCTAAACCTACCGGATGTTCTCCATAACCGCAAAATCTACACTTTTCCACCATGATGACCAACAAGAACCAAACTAAAACCAAACGGAGACACCAAAACATGTCAAAAACACCCCAAACAAGAATGGGATCAACACAAAAAACGAAAGAAAACCCCATATACCATGAATCCACCCCAAAAGTCACCCTAAACCTACCTGATGTTCTCCAAAACCCACAATCTACACTTTTCCACCATGATGACAATGGAAAAACCAAGAACACCCAACGGAGACCCCAAAACACGTCAAAAACACCCCAAAAAAGAACTGCATCACCCCAAAAAACAGAAGAAAATCCCATATACCATGAATCCACCCAAAAAGACCCCCTAAACATACCTGAAGTTCTCCAAAACCCACAATCTACACTTTTCCACCATGATGACCACGGAAAACCCAACGAAACCCTACGGAGACCCCAAAACACGTCAAAGACACCCCAAAAAAGAACTGCATCACCCCAAGAAACAGAAGAAAACCCCAAATACCATGAATCCACCCCAAAAGTCCCCTAAACCTACCTGAAGTTCTCCAAAACCCACAATCTACACTTTTCCACCATGATGACCACGGAAAACCCAAGGAAACCCAACGGAGACCCCAAAACACGTCAAAAACACCCCAAAACAAGAATGGGATCAACACAAAAAACGAAAGAAAACCCCAAAAGCCATAGATCCACCCCAAAAGTCCCCCTAAACCTACCTGATGTTCTACAAAACCCACAATCTACACTTTTCCACCATGATGACCAACAAGGACCCAACTAAAACCAAACGCAGACCACAAAACATGTCAAAAACACGCTAAAAAAGGAACTGCATCACCCAAAAAACAGAAGAAAACCCCAAATACCATGAATCCACCCCAAAAGTCCCCTAAACCTACCTGAAGTTCTCCAAAACCCACAATCTACACTTTTCCACCATGATGACCACGGAAAACGCAACGAAACCCTACGGAGACCCCAAAACACGTCAAAAACACCCCAAACAAGAACGGGATCAACACAAAAAACGAAAGAAAACCCCCAAAGCCATAGATCCACCCTAAAAGTCCCCCTAAACCTACCGGATGCTCTCCAAACCCCCACAATTTACACTTTCCACCATGATGACCAACAAGAACCCAACTAAAACCAAACGGAGACACCAAAACATGTCAAAAACACCCCAAACAAGAATGGGATCAACACAAAAAACGTAAGAAAAAACCATATACCATGAATCCACCCCAAAAGTCCACCTAAACCTACCTGATGTTCTCCATAACACCACAATTTACACTTTTCCACCATGATGACCAACAAGAACCCAACTAAAACCAAACGGAGACACCAAAACATGTCAAAAACACCCCAAAAAAGAACTGCATCACCCCAAAAAACAGAAGAAAACCCCAAATACCATGAATCCACCCCAAAAGTCCCCTAAACCTACCTGAAGTTCTCCAAAACCCACAATCTACACTTTTCCACCATGATGACCACGGAAAACGCAACGAAACCCAACGAAGAACCCAAAACTCGTCAAAAACAACCCAAACAAGAATGGGATCAACACAAAAAACGAAAGAAAACCCCAAAAGCCATAGATCCACCGCAAAAGTCCCCCTAAACCTACCTGATGTTCTCCAAAAACCCACAATTTACACTTTTCCACCATGATGACCAACAAGAACCCAACTAAAACCAAACGGAGACCACAAAACATGTCAAACACACCCCAAAAAAGGAACTGCATCACCCAAAAAACAGAAGAAAAGCCCAAATACCATGAATCCACCCCAAAAGTCCCCTAAACCTACCTGAAGTTCTCCAAAACCCACAATCTACACTTTTCCACAATGATGACAACGGAAAACCCAACTAAACCCAACGGAGACCCCAAAACACGTCAAAAACACCCCAAACAAGAACGGGGTCAACACAAAAAACGAAAGAAAACCCCAAAAGCCATAGATACACCCCAAAAGTCCCCCTAAACCGACCGGATGTTCTCCAAAACCCCACAATTTACACTTTTCCACCATGATGACCAACAAGAACCCAACTAAAACCAAACGGAGACCACAAAACATGTCAAAAACACCCCAAACAAGAATGGGATCAACACAAAAAACGAAAGAAAACCCCATATACCATGAATCCACCCCAAAAGACCCCCTAAACCTACCTGATGTTCTCCATAACACCACAATCTACACTTTTCCACCATGATGACCAACAAGAACCCAACTAAAACCAAACGGAGACCCAAAAACATGTCAAAAACAACCCAAAAAAGGAACTGCATCACCCAAAAAAAACCAGAAGCAAAGCCCAAATACCATGAATCCACCCCAAAAGTCCCCTACACCTACCTGAAGTTCTCCAAAACCCACAATCTACACTTTTCCACCATGATGACAACAGAAAACCCAACGAAACCCTACAGAGACCCCAAAACACGTCAAAAAAACCCCATATCGAACGGGATCAATACAAAAAACGAAAGAAAACCCCAAAAGACATAGATCCACCCCAAAAGTCCCCCTAAACCTACCTGATGTTCTCCAAAACCCCACAATTTACACTTTTCCACCATGATGACCAACAAGAACCCAACTAAAACCAAACGGAGACCACAAAACATGTCAAAAACACCCCAAAAAAGGAACTGCATCACCCAAAAAACAGAAGAAAAGCCCAAATACCATGAATCCACCCCAAAAGTCCCCTAAACCTACCTGAAGTTCTCCAAAACCCACAATCTACACTTTTCCACCATGATGACCACGGAAAACCCAACGAAACCAAACGGAGACCCCAAAACACGTCAAAAACACCCCAAACAAGAACGGGATCAACACAAAAAACGAAAGAAAACCCCAAAAGCCATAGATCCACCACAAAGGTCCCCCTAAACCTACCTGATGTTCTCCAAAACCCACAATCTACACTTTTCCACCATGATGACCAACAAGAACCCAACTAAAACCAAACGGAGACACCAAAACATGTCAAAAACACCCTAAAAAAGGAACTGCATCACCCAAAAAACAGAAGAAAAGCCCAAATACCATGAATCCACCCCAAAAGTCCCCTAAACCTACCTGAAGTTCTCCAAAACCCACAATCTAAACTTTTCCCCCATGATGACCACGGAAAACCCAACGAAACCCAACGGAGACCCCAAAACATGTCAAAAACACCCCAAACAAGAACGGGATCAACACAAAAAACGAAAGAAAACCCCAAAAACCATAGATCCACCCCAAAGGTCCCCCTAAACCTACCTGAAGTTCTCCAAAACCCACAATCTACACTTCTCCACCATGATGACCACGGAAAACCCAACGAAACCCAACGGAGACCCCAAAACACGTCAAAAACACCCCAAACAAGAACGGGATCAACACAAAAAACGAAAGAAAACCCCAAAAGCCATAGATCCACCCCAAAGGTCCCCCTAAACCTACCTGATGTTCTCCAAAACCCACAATCTACACTTTTCCACCATGATGACCAACAAGAACCCAACTAAAACCAAACGGAGACCACAAAACATGTCAAAAACACCCCAAACAAGAACGGGATCAACACAAAAAACGAAAGAAAACCCCAAAAGCCATAGATCCACCCCAAAAGTCCCCTAAACCTACCTGAAGTTCTCCAAAACCCACAATCTACACTTTTCCACCATGATGACAACAGAAAACCCAACGAAACCCAACGGAGACCACAAAACACGTCAAAAACTCCACAAACAAGAACGGGATCAATCCAAAAAAAGAAAGAAAACTCCAAAAGCCATAGATCCACCCCAAAAGTCCCCCTAAACCTACCTGATGTTCTACAAAAACCCACAATTTACACTTTTCCACCATGATGACCAACAAGAACCCAACTAAAACCAAACGGAGACCACAAAACATGTCAAAAACACACCAAAAAAGGAACTGCATCACCCAAAAAAACAGAAGAAAAGCCCAAATACCATGAATCCACCCCAAAAGTCCCCTAAACCTACCTGAAGTTCTCCAAAACCCACAATCTACACTTTTCCACCATGATGACAACAGAAAACCCAACGAAACCCAACGGAGACCCCAAAACACGTCAAAAACACCCCAAACAAAAACGGGATCAATACAAAAAACGAAAGAAAACCCCAAAAACCATAGATCCACCCCAAAAGTCCCCCTAAACCTACCTGATGTTCTCCAAAACCCCACAATTTACACTTTTCCACCATGATGACCAACAAGAACCCAACTAAAACCAAACGGAGACCACAAAACATGTCAAAAACACGCTAAAAAAGGAACTGCATCACCCAAAAAAAACAGAAGAAAACCCCAGATACCATGAATCCAACCCAAAAGTCCCCTAAACCTACCTGAAGTTCTCCAAAACCCACAATCTACACTTTTCCACCATGATGACCACGGAAAACGCAACGAAACCCAACGGAGACCCCAAAACTCCTCAAAAACACCCCAAACAAGAATGGGATCAACACAAAAAACGAAAGAAAACTCCAAAAGACATAGATCCACACCAAAGGTCCCCCTAAACCTACCTGATGTTTTCCAAAACCCACAATCTACACTTTTCCACCATGATGACCAACAAGAACCCAACTAAAACCAAACGGAGACACCAAAACATGTCAAAAACACGCTAAAAAAGGAACTGCATCACCCAAAAAACAGAAGAAAAGCCCAAATACCATGAATCCACCCCAAAAGTCCCCTAAACCTACCTGAAGTTCTCCAAAACCCACAATCTACACTTTTCCACCATGATGACCAAGAAGAACCCAACTAAAACCAAACGGAGACCCCAAAACATGTCAAAAACACCCCAAACAAGAACAGGATCAACACAAAAAACGAAAGAAAACCCCAAAAGCCATAGATCCACCCCAAAAGTCCCCCTAAACCTACCTGATGTTCACCAAAAACCCACAATTTACATTTTTCCAAGATGATGACCAACAAGAACCCAACTAAAACCAAACGGAGACCACAAAACATGTCAAAAACACGCTAAAAAAAAAACTGCATCACCCAAAAAAACAGAAGAAAAGCCCAAATACCATGAATCCACCCCAAAAGTCCCCTAAACCTACCTGAAGTTCTCCAAAACCCACAATCTACACTTTTCCACCATGATGACAACGGAAAACCCAACGAAACCCAACGGAGACCCCAAAACACGTCAAAAACACCCCAAACAAGAACGGGATCAACACAAAAAACGAAAGAAAACCCCAAAAACCATAGATCCACCCCAAAAGTCCCCCTAAACCTACCTGATGTTCTCCTAAACCCCACAATTTGCACTTTTCCACCATGATGACCAACAAGGACCCAACTAAAACCAAACGGAGACACAAAAACATGTCAAAAACACCCCAAACAAGAACGGGATCAATACAAAAAACGAAAGAAAACCCCAAAAACCATAGATCCACCCCAAAAGTCCCCCTAAACCTACCTGATGTTCTCCAAAAACCCACAATTTACACTTTTCCACCATGATGACCAACAAGAACCCAACTAAAACCAAACGGAGACCACAAAACATGTCAAAAACACCCCAAAAACGAACTGCATCACCCAAAAAAAACAGAAGAAAAGCCCAAATACCATGAATCCACCCCAAAAGTCCCCTAAACCTACCTGAAGTTCTCCAAAACCCACAATCTACACTTTTCCACCATGATGACCACGGAAAACCCAACGAAACCAAACGGAGACCCCAAAACACGTCAAAAACAACCCAAACAAGAATGGGATCAACACAAAAAACGAAAGAAAACCCCAAAAGCCATAGATCCACCCCAAAGGTCCCCCTAAACCTACCTGATGTTCTCCAAAAACCCACAATCTACACTTTTCCACCATGATGACCAACAAGAACCCAACGAAACCCAACGGAGACCCCAAAACACGTCAAAAACACCCCAAACAAGAACGGGATCAACACAAAAAACGAAAGAAATCCCCAAAAACCATAGATCCACCCCAAAAGTCCCCCTAAACCTACCTGATGTTCTCCAAAACCCCACAATTTACACTTTTCCACCATGATGACCAACAAGAACCCAACTAAAACCAAACGGAGACCACAAAACATGTCAAAAACACCCCAAAAAAGGAAATGCATCACCCAAAAAAAAACAGAAGAAAAGCCCAAATACCATGAATACACCCCAAAAGTCCCCTAAACCTACCTGATGTTCTCCAAAACCCACAATCTACACTTTTCCACCATGATAACCACGGAAAACACAACGAAACACAACGGAGACCCCAAAACACGTCAAAAACACCCCAAATAGAACGGGATCAACACAAAAAAACGAAAGAAAACCCCAAAAGCCATAGATCCACCCCAAAAGTCCCCCTAAACCTACCTGATGTTCTCCAAAACTCCACAATTTACACTTTTCCACCATGATGACCAACAAGAACCAACTAAAACCAAACGGAGACCCCAAAACATGTCAAAAACACCCCAAAAAAGGAACTGCATCACCCAAAAAAACAGAAGAAAAGCCCAAATACCATGAATCCACCCCAAAAGTCCCCTAAACCTACCTGAAGTTCTCCAAAACCCACAATCTACACTTTTCCACCATGATGACAACAGAAAACCCAACGAAACCCTACGGAGACCCCAAAACACGTCAAAAACACCCCAAATAGAACGGGATCAATACAAAAAACGAAAGAAAACCCCAAAAGCCATAGATCCACCCCAAAAGTACCCCTAAACCTACCTGATGTTCTCCAAAACTCCACAATTTACAATTTTCCACCATGATGACCAACAAGAACCCAACTAAAACCAAACGGAGACACCAAAACATGTCAAAAACACGCTAAAAAAGGAACTGCATCACCCAAAAAAACAGAAGAAAAGCCCAAATACCATGAATCCACCCCAAAAGTCCCCTAAACCTACCTGAAGTTCTCCAAAACCCACAATCTACACTTTTCCACCATGATGACCACGGAAAACCCAACGAAATCCAACGGAGACCCCAAAACACGTCAAAAACAACCGAAAAATAAATGGGATCAACACAAAAAACGAAAGAAAACCCCAAAAGCCATAGATCCACCCCAAAGGTCCCCCTAAACCTACCTGATGTTCTCCAAAACCCACAATCTACACTTTTCCACCACGATGACCAACAAGAACCCAACTAAAACCAAACGGAGACCACAAAACATGTCAAAAACACCCCAAAAAAGGAACTGCATCACCCAAAAAACAGAAGAAAAGCCCAAATACCATGAATCCACCCCAAAAGTCCCCTAAACCTACCTGAAGTTCTCCAAAACCCACAATCTACACTTTTCCACCATGATGACAACGGAAAACCCAACGAAACCAAACGGAGACCCCAAAACACGTCAAAAACACCCCAAACAAGAACGGGATCAACACAAAAAATGAAAGAAAACCCCAAAAGCCATAGATCCACCCCAAAAGTCCCCCTAAACCTACCTGATGTTCTCCAAAACTCCACAATTTACACTTTTCCACCATGATGACCAACAAGAACCCAACTAAAACCAAACGGAGACACCAAAACATGTCAAAAACACGCTAAAAAAAGAACTGCATCACCCAAAAAAAAACAGAAGAAAAGCCCAAATACCATGAATCCACCCCAAAAGTCCCCTAAACCTACCTGAAGATCTCCAAAACCCACAATCTACACTTTTCCACCATGATGACAACAGAAAACCCAACGAAACACAACGGAGAACCCAAAACACGTCAAAAACAACCCAAACAAGAAGGGGATCAATACAAAAAACGAAAGAAAACCCCAAAAGCCATAGATCCACCCCAAAAGTCCCCCTAAACCTACCTGATGTTCTCCAAAACCCCACAATCTACACTTTTCCACCATGATGACCAACAAGAACCCAACTAAAACCAAACGGAGACCCAAAAACATGTCAAAAACAACCCAAAAAAGGAACTGCATCACCCAAAAAAAAACAGAAGCAAAGCCCAAATACCATGAATCCACCCCAAAAGTCCCCTAAACCTACCTGAAGATCTCCAAAACCCACAATCTACACTTTTCCCCCATGATGACCACGGAAAACCCAACGAAACCAAACGGAGACCCCAAAACACGTCAAAAACACCCCAAACAAGAACGGGATCAATACAAAAAACGAAAGAAAACCCCAAAAACCATAGATCCACCCAAAAGGTCCCCCTAAACCTACCTGATGTTCTCCAAAACCCACAATCTACACTTTTCCACCATGATGACCAACAAGAACCCAACTAAAACCAAACGGAGACCCCAAAACATGTCAAAAACACCCCAAACAAGAACGGGATCAACACAAAAAACGAAAGAAATCCCCAAAAGCCATAGATCCACCCAAAAGGTCCCCCTAAACCTACCTGATGTTCTCCAAAACCCACAATCTACACTTTTCCACCATGATGACCAACAAGAACCCAACTAAAACCAAACGGAGACCCAAAAACATGTCAAAAACACCCCAAAAAAGAACTGCATCACCCCAAAAAACAGAAGAAAAGCCCAAATACCATGAATCCACTCCAAAAGTCCACTAAACCTACCTGAAGTTCTCCAAAACCCACAATCTACACTTTTCCACCATGATGACAACGGAAAACCCAACGAAACCCAACGGAGACCCCAAAACACGTGAAAAACACCCCAAACAAAAACGGGATCAATACAAAAAACGAAAGAAAACCCCAAAAGCCATAGATCCACCCCAAAAGTCCCCCTAAACCTACCTGATGTTCTCCAAAACTCCACAATTTACACTTTTCCACCATGATGACCAACAAGAACCCAACTAAAACCAAACGGAGACCACAAAACATGTCAAAAACACGCTAAAAAAGGAACTGCATCACCCAAAAAAAACAGAAGAAAACCCCAGATACCATGAATCCACCCCAAAAGTCCCCTAAACCTACCTGAAGTTCTCCAAAACCCACAATCTACACTTTTCCACCACGATGACAACGGAAAACCCAACGAAACCCAACGGAGACCCCAAAACACGTCAAAAACACCACAAACAAGAATGGGATCAACACAAAAAACGAAAGAAAATTCCAAAAGACATAGATCCACCCCAAAGGTCCCCCTAAACCTACCTGATGTTCTCCAAAACCCACAATCTACACTTTTCCACCATGATGACCAACAAGAACCCAACTAAAACCAAACGGAGACACCAAAACATGTCAAAAAAACGCTAAAAAAGGAACTGCATCACCCAAAAAACAGAAGAAAAGCCCAAATACCATGAATCCACCCCAAAAGTCCCCTAAACCTACCTGAAGTTCTCCAAAACCCACAATTTACACTTTTCCACCATGATGACCAACAAGAACCCAACTAAAACCAAACGGAGACACCAAAACATGTCAAAAACACCCCAAACAAGAATGGGATCAACACAAAAAATGTAAGAAAAACCCCATATACCATGCATCCACCCCAAAAGTCCCCCTAAACCTACCTGATGTTCTCCAAAACCCCACAATTTACACTTTTCCACCATGATGACCAACAAGAACCCAACTAAAACCAAACGGAGACACCAAAACATGTCAAAAACACCCCAAACAAGAATGGGATCAACACAAAAAACGAAAGAAAACCCCATATACCATGAATCCACCACAAAAGTCCCCCTAAACCTACCTGATGTTCTCCAAAACCCACAATCTACACTTTTCCACCATGATGACAATGGAAAAACCAAGGAAACCCAACGGAAACCACAAAACACGTCAAAAACACCCCAAAAAAGAACTGCATCACCCCAAAAAACAGAAGAAAAACCCATATACCATGAATCCACCCCAAAAGTCCCCTAAACCTACCTGATGTTCTCCAAAACCCACAATCTACACTTTTCCACCATGATGAAAACGGAAAACCCAACAAAACCCTACGGAGACCCCAAAACACGTCAAAGACACCCCAAAAAAGAACTGCATCACCCCAAGAAACAGAAGAAAACCACAAATACCATGAATCCACCCCAAAGTCCCCTAAACCTACCTGAAGTTCTCCAAAACCCACAATCTACACTTTTCCACCATGATGACAATGGAAAACCCAAGGAAACCCAACGGAGACCACAAAACACGTCAAAAACACCACAAACAAGAACGGGATCAACACAAAAAATGAAAGAAAACCCCAAAAGCCATAGAACTACACCAAAAGTCCCCCTAAACCTACCGGATGTTCTCCATAACCGCAAAATCTACACTTTTCCACCATGATGAACCAACAAGAACCAAACTAAAACCAAACGGAGACACCAAAACATTCAAAAACACCCCAAACAAGAATGGGATCAACACAAAAAAACGAAAGAAAACCCCATTATACCATGAATCCACCCCAAAAGTCACCCTAAACCTACCTGATGTTCTCCAAAACCCACAATCTACACTTTTCCACCATGATGACAATGGAAAAACCAAGAACACCCAACGGAGACCACAAAACACGTCAAAAACACCCCAAAAAAGAACTGCATCACCCCAAAAAAAAACAGAAGAAAATCCCATATACCATGAATCACCCCAAAAAGACCCCTAAACATACCTGAAGTTCTCCAAAACCCCACAATCTACACTTTTTCCACCATGATGACCACGGAAAACCCAACGAAACCCTACGGAGACCCCAAAACACGTCAAAGACACCCAAAAAAGAACTGCATCACCCAAGAAACAGAAGAAAACCCCAAATACCATGAATCCACCCCAAAAGTCCCTAAACCTACCTGAAGTTCTCAAAAACCCACAATCTACACTTTTCCACCATGATGACCACGGAAAACCCAAGGAAACCCAACGGAGACCCCAAAACACGTCAAAAACACCCCAAAACAAGAATGGGATCAACACAAAAAACGAAAGAAAACCCCAAAAGCCATAGATCCACCCCAAAAGTCCCCCTAAACCTACCTGATGTTCTCCAAAACCCACAATCTACACTTTCCACCATGATGACCAACAAGGACCCAACTAAAACCAAACGGAGACCACAAAACATGTCAAAAACACGCTAAAAAGGAACTGCATCACCCAAAAAACAGAAGAAAACCCCAAATACCATGAATCCACCCCAAAGTCCCCTAAACCTACCTGAAGTTCTCCAAAACCCACAATCTACACTTTTCCACCATGATGACCACGGAAAACGCCAACGAAACCCTACGGAGACCCCAAAACACGTCAAAAACACCCCAAACAAGAACGGATCAACACAAAAAACGAAAGAAAACCCCAAAGCCATAGATCCACCCTAAAAGTCCCCCTAAACCTACCGGATGCTCTCCAAACCCCCACAATTTACACTTTCCACCATGATGACCAACAAGAACCCAACTAAAACCAAACGGAGACACCAAAACATGTCAAAAAACACCCCAAACAAGAATGGGATCAACACAAAAAACGTAAGAAAAACCATATACCATGAATCCACCCCAAAAGTCCACCTAAACCTACCTGATGTTCTCCATAACACCACAATTTACACTTTTCCACCATGATGACCAACAGAACCCAACTAAAACCAAACGGAGACCACAAAACATGTCAAAAACACCCCAAACAAGAATGGGATCAACACAAAAAACGAAAGAAAACCCCATATACCATGAAATCCACCCCAAAAGACCCCCTAAACCTACCTGATGTTCTCCATAACACCACAATCTACACTTTTCCACCATGATGACAACAAGAACCCAACTAAAACCAAACGGAGACCCAAAAACATGTCAAAAACAACCCAAAAAAAGGAACTGCATCACCCAAAAAAAAACAGAAGCAAAGCCCAAATACCATGAATCCACCCCAAAAGTCCCCTACACCTACCTGAAGTTCTCCAAAACCCACAATCTACACTTTTCCACCATGATGACAACAGAAAACCCAACGAAACCTACAGAGACCCCAAAACACGTCAAAAAACCCCAAACAAGAATGGGATCAATACAAAAAAACGAAAGAAAACCCCAAAAGACATAGATCCACCCCAAAAGTCCCCCTAAACCTACCTGATGTTCTCCAAAACCCCACAATTTACACTTTTCCACCATGATGACCAACAAGAACCCAACTAAAACCAAACGGAGACCACAAAACATGTCAAAAACACCCAAAAAAGGAACTGCATCACCCAAAAAACAGAAGAAAAGCCAAATACCATGAATCCACCCCAAAAGTCCCCTAAACCTACCTGAAGTTCTCCAAAACCCACAATCTACACTTTTCCACCATGATGACCACGGAAAACCCAACGAAACCAAACGGAGACCCCAAAACACGTCAAAACACCCCAAACAAGAACGGGATCAACACAAAAACGAAAGAAAACCCCAAAAGCCATAGATCCACCACAAAGGTCCCCCTAAACCTACCTGATGTTCTCCAAAACCCACAATCTACACTTTTCCACCATGATGACCAACAAGAACCCAACTAAAACCAAACGGAGACACCAAAACATGTCAAAAACACCCTAAAAAAGGAACTGCATCACCCAAAAAACAGAAGAAAAGCCCAAATACCATGAATCCACCCCAAAAGTCCCTAAACCTACCTGAAGTTCTCCAAAACCCACAATCTAAACTTTTCCCCATGATGACCACGGAAAACCCAACGAAACCCAACGGAGACCCCAAAACATGTCAAAAACACCCCAAACAAGAACGGATCAACACAAAAAACGAAAGAAAACCCCAAAAACCATAGATCCACCCCAAAGGTCCCCCTAAACTACCTGAAGTTCTCCAAAACCCACAATCTACACTTCTCCACCATGATGACCACGGAACACCCAACGAAACCCAACGGAGACCCCAAAACACGTCAAAAACACCCCAAACAAGAACGGGATCAACACAAAAACGAAAGAAAACCCCAAAAGCCATAGATCCACCCCAAAGGTCCCCCTAAACCTACCTGATGTTCTCCAAAACCCACAATCTACACTTTTCCACCATGATGACCAACAAGAACCCAACTAAAACCAAACGGAGACCACAAAACATGTCAAAAACACCCCAAACAAGAACGGGGATCAACACAAAAAACGAAAGAAAACCCCAAAAGCCATAGATCCACCCCAAAAGTCCCCTAAACCTACCTGAAGTTCTCCAAAACCCACAATCTACACTTTTCCACCATGATGACAACAGAAAACCCAACGAAACCAACGGAGACCACAAAACCGTCAAAAACTCCACAAACAAGAACGGGATCAATCCAAAAAAAGAAAGAAAACTCCAAAAGCCATAGATCCACCCCAAAAGTCCCCCTAAACCTACCTGATGTTCCTACAAAAACCACAATTTACACTTTTCCACCATGATGACCAAACAAGAACCCAACTAAAACCAAACGGAGACACCAAACATGTCAAAACATGTCAAAAACACCCCAAAAAAGGAACTGCATCACCCAAAAAAACAGAAGAAAAGCCCAAATACCATGAATCCACCCCAAAAGTCCCCTAAACCTACCTGAAGTTCTCCAAAACCCACAATCTACACTTTTCCACCATGATGACAACAGAAAACCCAACGAAACCCAACGGAGACCCCAAAACACGTCAAAAACACCCCAAACAAAAACGGGATCAATACAAAAAACGAAAGAAAACCCCAAAAACCATAGATCCACCCCAAAAGTCCCCCTAAACCTACCTGATGTTCTCCAAAACCCCACAATTTACACTTTTCCACCATGATGACCAACAAGAACCCAACTAAAACCAAACGGAGACCACAAAACATGTCAAAAACACGCTAAAAAAGGAACTGCATCACCCAAAAAAAACAGAAGAAAACCCCAGATACCATGAATCCAACCCAAAAGTCCCCTAAACCTACCTGAAGTTCTCCAAAACCCACAATCTACACTTTTCCACCATGATGACCACGGAAAACCCAACGAAACCCAACGGAGACCCCAAAACTCCTCAAAAACACCCCAAACAAGAATGGGATCAACACAAAAAACGAAAGAAAACTCCAAAAGACATAGATCCACACCAAAGGTCCCCCTAAACCTACCTGATGTTTTCCAAAACCCACAATCTACACTTTTCCACCATGATGACCAACAAGAACCCAACTAAAACCAAACGGAGACACCAAAACATGTCAAAAACACGCTAAAAAAGGAACTGCATCACCCAAAAAACAGAAGAAAAGCCCAAATACCATGAATCCACCCCAAAAGTCCCCTAAACCTACCTGAAGTTCTCCAAAACCCACAATCTACACTTTTCAAGCATGATGACCAACAAGAACCCAACTAAAACCAAACGGAGACCCCAAAACATGTCAAAAACACCCCAAACAAGAACAGGATCAACACAAAAAACGAAAGAAAACCCCAAAAGCCATAGATCCACCCCAAAAGTCCCCCTAAACCTACCTGATGTTCACCAAAAACCCACAATTTACATTTTTCCAAGATGATGACCAACAAGAACCCAACTAAAACCAAACGGAGACCACAAAACATGTCAAAAACACGCTAAAAAAAAAACTGCATCACCCAAAAAAACAGAAGAAAAGCCCAAATACCATGAATCCACCCCAAAAGTCCCCTAAACCTACCTGAAGTTCTCCAAAACCCACAATCTACACTTTTCCACCATGATGACAACGGAAAACCCAACGAAACCCAACGGAGACCCCAAAACACGTCAAAAACACCCCAAACAAGAACGGGATCAACACAAAAAACGAAAGAAAACCCCAAAAACCATAGATCCACCCCAAAAGTCCCCCTAAACCTACCTGATGTTCTCCAAAACCCCACAATTTGCACTTTTCCACCATGATGACCAACAAGGACCCAACTAAAACCAAACGGAGACACAAAAACATGTCAAAAACACCCCAAACAAGAACGGGATCAATACAAAAAACGAAAGAAAACCCCAAAAACCATAGATCCACCCCAAAAGTCCCCCTAAACCTACCTGATGTTCTCCAAAAACCCACAATTTACACTTTTCCACCATGATGACCAACAAGAACCCAACTAAAACCAAACGGAGACCACAAAACATGTCAAAAACAACCCAAAAACGAACTGCATCACCCAAAAAAAACAGAAGAAAAGCCCAAATACCATGAATCCACCCCAAAAGTCCCCTAAACCTACCTGAAGTTCTCCAAAACCCACAATCTACACTTTTCCACCATGATGACCACGGAAAACCCAACGAAACCAAACGGAGACCCCAAAACACGTCAAAAACAACCCAAACAAGAATGGGATCAACACAAAAAACGAAAGAAAACCCCAAAAGCCATAGATCCACCCCAAAGGTCCCCCTAAACCTACCTGATGTTCTCCAAAAACCCACAATCTACACTTTTCCACCATGATGACCAACAAGAACCCAACGAAACCCAACGGAGACCCCAAAACACGTCAAAAACACCCCAAACAAGAACGGGATCAACACAAAAAACGAAAGAAATCCCCAAAAGCCATAGATCCACCCCAAAAGTCCCCCTAAACCTACCTGATGTTCTCCAAAACCCCACAATTTACACTTTTCCACCATGATGACCAACAAGAACCCAACTAAAACCAAACGGAGACCACAAAACATGTCAAAAACACCCCAAAAAAGGAAATGCATCACCCAAAAAAAAACAGAAGAAAAGCCCAAATACCATGAATACACCCCAAAAGTCCCCTAAACCTACCTGATGTTCTCCAAAACCCACAATCTACACTTTTCCACCATGATGACCACGGAAAACACAACGAAACACAACGGAGACCCCAAAACACGTCAAAAACACCCCAAATAGAACGGGATCAACACAAAAAAACGAAAGAAAACCCCAAAAGCCATAGATCCACCCCAAAAGTCCCCCTAAACCTACCTGATGTTCTCCAAAACTCCAAAATTTACACTTTTCCACCATGATGACCAACAAGAACCAACTAAAACCAAACGGAGACACCAAAACATGTCAAAAACACCCCAAAAAAGGAACTGCATCACCCAAAAAAACAGAAGAAAAGCCCAAATACCATGAATCCACCCCAAAAGTCCCCTAAACCTACCTGAAGTTCTCCAAAACCCACAATCTACACTTTTCCACCATGATGACAACAGAAAACCCAACGAAACCCTACGGAGACCCCAAAACACGTCAAAAACACCCCAAATAGAACGGGATCAATACAAAAAACGAAAGAAAACCCCAAAAGCCATAGATCCACCCCAAAAGTACCCCTAAACCTACCTGATGTTCTCCAAAACTCCACAATTTACAATTTTCCACCATGATGACCAACAAGAACCCAACTAAAACCAAACGGAGACACCAAAACATGTCAAAAACACGCTAAAAAAGGAACTGCATCACCCAAAAAAACAGAAGAAAAGCCCAAATACCATGAATCCACCCCAAAAGTCCCCTAAACCTACCTGAAGTTCTCCAAAACCCACAATCTACACTTTTCCACCATGATGACCACGGAAAACCCAACGAAATCCAACGGAGACCCCAAAACACGTCAAAAACAACCGAAAAATAAATGGGATCAACACAAAAAACGAAAGAAAACCCCAAAAGCCATAGATCCACCCCAAAGGTCCCCCTAAACCTACCTGATGTTCTCCAAAACCCACAATCTACACTTTTCCACCACGATGACCAACAAGAACCCAACTAAAACCAAACGGAGACCACAAAACATGTCAAAAACACCCCAAAAAAGGAACTGCATCACCCAAAAAACAGAAGAAAAGCCCAAATACCATGAATCCACCCCAAAAGTCCCCTAAACCTACCTGAAGTTCTCCAAAACCCACAATCTACACTTTTCCACCATGATGACAACGGAAAACCCAACGAAACCAAACGGAGACCCCAAAACACGTCAAAAACACCCCAAACAAGAACGGGATCAACACAAAAAATGAAAGAAAACCCCAAAAGCCATAGATCCACCCCAAAAGTCCCCCTAAACCTACCTGATGTTCTCCAAAACTCCACAATTTACACTTTTCCACCATGATGACCAACAAGAACCCAACTAAAACCAAACGGAGACACCAAAACATGTCAAAAACACGCTAAAAAAAGAACTGCATCACCCAAAAAAAAACAGAAGAAAAGCCCAAATACCATGAATCCACCCCAAAAGTCCCCTAAACCTACCTGAAGATCTCCAAAACCCACAATCTACACTTTTCCACCATGATGACAACAGAAAACCCAACGAAACACAACGGAGAACCCAAAACACGTCAAAAACAACCCAAACAAGAAGGGGATCAATACAAAAAACGAAAGAAAACCCCAAAAGCCATAGATCCACCCCAAAAGTCCCCCTAAACCTACCTGATGTTCTCCAAAACCCCACAATCTACACTTTTCCACCATGATGACCAACAAGAACCCAACTAAAACCAAACGGAGACCCAAAAACATGTCAAAAACAACCCAAAAAAGGAACTGCATCACCCAAAAAAAAACAGAAGCAAAGCCCAAATACCATGAATCCACCCCAAAAGTCCCCTAAACCTACCTGAAGATCTCCAAAACCCACAATCTACACTTTTCCCCCATGATGACCACGGAAAACCCAACGAAACCAAACGGAGACCCCAAAACACGTCAAAAACACCCCAAACAAGAACGGGATCAATACAAAAAACGAAAGAAAACCCCAAAAACCATAGATCCACCCAAAAGGTCCCCCTAAACCTACCTGATGTTCTCCAAAACCCACAATCTACACTTTTCCACCATGATGACCAACAAGAACCCAACTAAAACCAAACGGAGACCCCAAAACATGTCAAAAACACCCCAAATAGAACGGGATCAACACAAAAAACGAAAGAAATCCCCAAAAGCCATAGATCCACCCAAAAGGTCCCCCTAAACCTACCTGATGTTCTCCAAAACCCACAATCTACACTTTTCCACCATGATGACCAACAAGAACCCAACTAAAACCAAACGGAGACCCAAAAACATGTCAAAAACACCCCAAAAAAGAACTGCATCACCCCAAAAAACAGAAGAAAAGCCCAAATACCATGAATCCACTCCAAAAGTCCACTAAACCTACCTGAAGTTCTCCAAAACCCACAATCTACACTTTTCCACCATGATGACAACGGAAAACCCAACGAAACCCAACGGAGACCCCAAAACACGTGAAAAACACCCCAAACAAAAACGGGATCAATACAAAAAACGAAAGAAAACCCCAAAAGCCATAGATCCACCCCAAAAGTCCCCCTAAACCTACCTGATGTTCTCCAAAACCCCACAATTTACACTTTTCCACCATGATGACCAACAAGAACCCAACTAAAACCAAACGGAGACCACAAAACATGTCAAAAACACGCTAAAAAAGGAACTGCATCACCCAAAAAAAACAGAAGAAAACCCCAGATACCATGAATCCACCCCAAAAGTCCCCTAAACCTACCTGAAGTTCTCCAAAACCCACAATCTACACTTTTCCACCACGATGACCACGGAAAACCCAACGAAACCCAACGGAGACCCCAAAACACGTCAAAAACACCACAAACAAGAATGGGATCAACACAAAAAACGAAAGAAAATTCCAAAAGACATAGATCCACCCCAAAGGTCCCCCTAAACCTACCTGATGTTCTCCAAAACCCACAATCTACACTTTTCCACCATGATGACCAACAAGAACCCAACTAAAACCAAACGGAGACACCAAAACATGTCAAAAAAACGCTAAAAAAGGAACTGCATCACCCAAAAAACAGAAGAAAAGCCCAAATACCATGAATCCACCCCAAAAGTCCCCTAAACCTACCTGAAGTTCTCCAAAACCCACAATCTACACTTTTCCACCATGATGACCAACAAGAACCCAACTAAAACCAAACGGAGACCCCAAAACATGTCAAAAACACGCCAAACAAGAACGGGATCAACACAAAAAATGAAAGAAAACCCCAAAAGCCATAGATCCACCCCAAAAGTCCCCCTAAACCTACCTGATGTTCTACAAAAACCCACAATTTACACTTTTCCAATATGATGATGACCAACAAGAACCCAACTAAAACCAAACGGAGACACCAAAACATGTCAAAAACACACTAAAAAAGGAACTGCATCAACCGAAAAAAAACAGAAGAAAAGCCCAAATACCATGAATCCACCCCAAAAGTCCCCTAAACCTACCTGAAGATCTCCAAAACCCACAATCTACACTTTTCCACCATGATGACAACGAAAAACCCAACGAAACCCAACGGAGACCCCAAAACACGTCAAAAACACCACAAACAAGAACGGGATCAATACAAAAAAACGAAAGAAAACCCCAAAAACCATAGATCCACTCCAAAAGTCCCCCTAAACCTACCTGATGTTCTCCAAAACCCCACAATTTACACTTCACCACCATGATGACCAACAAGAACCCAACTAAAACCAAACGGAGTCAACAAAACATGTCAAAAATACCCCAAAAAAGAACTGCATCACCCAAAAAACAGACGAAAAGCCCAAATACCATGAATCCACCCCAAAGTCCCCCTAAACCTACCTGAAGTTCTCCAAAACCCACAATCTACACTTTTCCACCATGATGACCAACAAGAACCCAACTAAAACCAAACGGAGACCCCAAAACATGTCAAAAACACCCCAAACAAGAACGGGATCAACACAAAAAACGAAAGAAAACCCCAAAAGCCGAAAATCCACCCCAAAAGTCCCCCTAAACCTACCTGATGTTCTCCAAAACCCCACAATTTACACTTTTCCACCATGATGACCAACAAGAACCCAACTAAAACCAAACGGAGACCCAAAAACATGTCAAAAACAACCCAAAAAACAACTGCATCACCCAAAAAAACGAAAGAAAACCCCAAAAGACATAGATCCACCCCAAAAGTCCCCCTAAACCTACCTGATGTTCTCCAAAAACCCACAATTTACAATTTTCCACCATGATGACCAACAAGGACCCAACTAAAACCAAACGGAGACACCAAAACATGTCAAAAACACGCTAAAAAAGGAACTGCATCACCCAAAAAAACAGAAGAAAAGCCCAAATACCATGAATCCACCCCAAAAGTCCCCTAAACCTACCTGAAGTTCTCCAAAACCCACAATCTACACTTTTCCACCATGATGACAACAGAAAACCCAACGAAACCCTACGGAGACCCCAAAACACGTCAAAAACACCCCAAATAGAACGGGATCAATACAAAAAACGAAAGAAAACCCCAAAAGCCATAGATCCACCCCAAAAGTACCCCTAAACCTACCTGATGTTCTCCAAAACTCCACAATTTACAATTTTCCACCATGATGACCAACAAGAACCCAACTAAAACCAAACGGAGACACCAAAACATGTCAAAAACACGCTAAAAAAGGAACTGCATCACCCAAAAAAACAGAAGAAAAGCCCAAATACCATGAATCCACCCCAAAAGTCCCCTAAACCTACCTGAAGTTCTCCAAAACCCACAATCTACACTTTTCCACCATGATGACCACGGAAAACCCAACGAAATCCAACGGAGACCCCAAAACACGTCAAAAACAACCGAAAAATAAATGGGATCAACACAAAAAACGAAAGAAAACCCCAAAAGCCATAGATCCACCCCAAAGGTCCCCCTAAACCTACCTGATGTTCTCCAAAACCCACAATCTACACTTTTCCACCACGATGACCAACAAGAACCCAACTAAAACCAAACGGAGACCACAAAACATGTCAAAAACACCCCAAAAAAGGAACTGCATCACCCAAAAAACAGAAGAAAAGCCCAAATACCATGAATCCACCCCAAAAGTCCCCTAAACCTACCTGAAGTTCTCCAAAACCCACAATCTACACTTTTCCACCATGATGACAACGGAAAACCCAACGAAACCAAACGGAGACCCCAAAACACGTCAAAAACACCCCAAACAAGAACGGGATCAACACAAAAAATGAAAGAAAACCCCAAAAGCCATAGATCCACCCCAAAAGTCCCTCTAAACCTACCTGATGTTCTCCAAAACTCCACAATTTACACTTTTCCACCATGATGACCAACAAGAACCCAACTAAAACCAAACGGAGACACCAAAACATGTCAAAAACACGCTAAAAAAAGAACTGCATCACCCAAAAAAAAACAGAAGAAAAGCCCAAATACCATGAATCCACCCCAAAAGTCCCCTAAACCTACCTGAAGATCTCCAAAACCCACAATCTACACTTTTCCACCATGATGACAACAGAAAACCCAACGAAACACAACGGAGAACCCAAAACACGTCAAAAACAACCCAAACAAGAAGGGGATCAATACAAAAAACGAAAGAAAACCCCAAAAGCCATAGATCCACCCCAAAAGTCCCCCTAAACCTACCTGATGTTCTCCAAAACCCCACAATCTACACTTTTCCACCATGATGACCAACAAGAACCCAACTAAAACCAAACGGAGACCCAAAAACATGTCAAAAACAACCCAAAAAAGGAACTGCATCACCCAAAAAAAAACAGAAGCAAAGCCCAAATACCATGAATCCACCCCAAAAGTCCCCTAAACCTACCTGAAGATCTCCAAAACCCACAATCTACACTTTTCCCCCATGATGACCACGGAAAACCCAACGAAACCAAACGGAGACCCCAAAACACGTCAAAAACACCCCAAACAAGAACGGGATCAATACAAAAAACGAAAGAAAACCCCAAAAACCATAGATCCACCCAAAAGGTCCCCCTAAACCTACCTGATGTTCTCCAAAACCCACAATCTACACTTTTCCACCATGATGACCAACAAGAACCCAACTAAAACCAAACGGAGACCCCAAAACATGTCAAAAACACCCCAAACAAGAACGGGATCAACACAAAAAACGAAAGAAATCCCCAAAAGCCATAGATCCACCCAAAAGGTCCCCCTAAACCTACCTGATGTTCTCCAAAACCCACAATCTACACTTTTCCACCATGATGACCAACAAGAACCCAACTAAAACCAAACGGAGACCCAAAAACATGTCAAAAACACCCCAAAAAAGAACTGCATCACCCCAAAAAACAGAAGAAAAGCCCAAATACCATGAATCCACTCCAAAAGTCCACTAAACCTACCTGAAGTTCTCCAAAACCCACAATCTACACTTTTCCACCATGATGACAACGGAAAACCCAACGAAACCCAACGGAGACCCCAAAACACGTGAAAAACACCCCAAACAAAAACGGGATCAATACAAAAAACGAAAGAAAACCCCAAAAGCCATAGATCCACCCCAAAAGTCCCCCTAAACCTACCTGATGTTCTCCAAAACCCCACAATTTACACTTTTCCACCATGATGACCAACAAGAACCCAACTAAAACCAAACGGAGACCACAAAACATGTCAAAAACACCCCAAAAAAGGAACTGCATCACCCAAAAAAAACAGAAGAAAACCCCAGATACCATGAATCCACCCCAAAAGTCCCCTAAACCTACCTGAAGTTCTCCAAAACCCACAATCTACACTTTTCCACCACGATGACCACGGAAAACCCAACGAAACCCAACGGAGACCCCAAAACACGTCAAAAACACCACAAACAAGAATGGGATCAACACAAAAAACGAAAGAAAATTCCAAAAGACATAGATCCACCCCAAAGGTCCCCCTAAACCTACCTGATGTTCTCCAAAACCCACAATCTACACTTTTCCACCATGATGACCAACAAGAACCCAACTAAAACCAAACGGAGACACCAAAACATGTCAAAAAAACGCTAAAAAAGGAACTGCATCACCCAAAAAACAGAAGAAAAGCCCAAATACCATGAATCCACCCCAAAAGTCCCCTAAACCTACCTGAAGTTCTCCAAAACCCACAATCTACACTTTTCCACCATGATGACCAACAAGAACCCAACTAAAACCAAACGGAGACCCCAAAACATGTCAAAAACACGCCAAACAAGAACGGGATCAACACAAAAAATGAAAGAAAACCCCAAAAGCCATAGATCCACCCCAAAAGTCCCCCTAAACCTACCTGATGTTCTACAAAAACCCACAATTTACACTTTTCCAATATGATGATGACCAACAAGAACCCAACTAAAACCAAACGGAGACACCAAAACATGTCAAAAACACACTAAAAAAGGAACTGCATCACCCCAAAAAAACAGAAGAAAAGCCCAAATACCATGAATCCACCCCAAAAGTCCCCTAAACCTACCTGAAGATCTCCAAAACCCACAATCTACACTTTTCCACCATGATGACAACGAAAAACCCAACGAAACCCAACGGAGACCCCAAAACACGTCAAAAACACCACAAACAAGAACGGGATCAATACAAAAAAACGAAAGAAAACCCCAAAAACCATAGATCCACTCCAAAAGTCCCCCTAAACCTACCTGATGTTCTCCAAAACCCCACAATTTACACTTCACCACCATGATGACCAACAAGAACCCAACTAAAACCAAACGGAGTCAACAAAACATGTCAAAAATACCCCAAAAAAGAACTGCATCACCCAAAAAACAGACGAAAAGCCCAAATACCATGAATCCACCCCAAAGTCCCCCTAAACCTACCTGAAGTTCTCCAAAACCCACAATCTACACTTTTCCACCATGATGACCAACAAGAACCCAACTAAAACCAAACGGAGACCCCAAAACATGTCAAAAACACCCCAAACAAGAACGGGATCAACACAAAAAACGAAAGAAAACCCCAAAAGCCGAAAATCCACCCCAAAAGTCCCCCTAAACCTACCTGATGTTCTCCAAAACCCCACAATTTACACTTTTCCACCATGATGACCAACAAGAACCCAACTAAAACCAAACGGAGACCCAAAAACATGTCAAAAACAACCCAAAAAACAACTGCATCACCCAAAAAAACGAAAGAAAACCCCAAAAGACATAGATCCACCCCAAAAGTCCCCCTAAACCTACCTGATGTTCTCCAAAAACCCACAATTTACAATTTTCCACCATGATGACCAACAAGGACCCAACTAAAACCAAACGGAGACACCAAAACATGTCAAAAACACGCTAAAAAAGGAACTGCATCACCCCAAAAAACAGAAGAAAAGCCCAAATACCATGAATCCACTCCAAAAGTCCCCTAAACCTACCTGAAGCTCTCCAAAACCCACAATCTACAGTTTTCCAACATGATGACCACGGAAAACGCAACGAAACCCAACGGAGACCCCAAAACACGTCAAAAACACCACAAACAAGAACGGGATCAACACAAAAAACGAAAGAAAACTCCAAAAGACATAGATCCACGCCAAAAGTCCCCCTAAACCTACCGGATGTTCTCCAAAAACCCACAATTTACACTTTTCCACCATGATGACCAACAAGAACCCAACTAAAACCAAACGGAGACACCAAAACATGTAAAAAACACGCTAAAAAAGGAACTGCATTACCCAAAAAACAGAAGAAAAGCCCAAATACCATGAATCCACCCCAAAAGTCCCCTAAACCTACCTGAAGTTCTCCAAAACCCACAATCTACACTTTTCCACCATGATGACCAACAAGAACCCAACTAAAACCAAACGGAGACACCAAAACATGTCAAAAACACCCCAAAAAAGAACGGGATCAACACAAAAAACGAAAGAAAATCCCAAAAGCCATAGATCCACCCCAAAAGTCCCCCTAAACCTACCTGATGTTCTCCAAAAACCCACAATTTACACTTTTCCACCATGATGACCAACAAGAACCCAACTAAAACCAAACGGAGACCACAAAACATGTCAAAAACACGCTAAAAAAGGAACTGCATCACCCAAAAAAAAGAAGAAAAGCCCAAATACCATGAATCCACCCCAAAAGTCCCCTAAACCTACCTGAAGTTCTCCAAAACCCACAATCTACACTTTTCCACCATGATGACCAACAAGAACCCAACTAAAACCAAACGGAGACACCAAAACATGTGAAAAACACCCCAAAAAAGAACGGGATCAACACAAAAAACGAAAGAAAATCCCAAAAGCCATAGATCCACCCCAAAAGTCCCCCTAAACCTACCTGATGTTCTCCAAAAACCCATAATTTACACTTTTCCACCATGATGACCAACAAGAACCCAACTAAAACCAAACGGAGACACCAAAACATGTCAAAAACACGCTAAAAAAGGAACTGCATCACCCAAAAAAAACAGAAGAAAACCCCAGATACCATGAATCCAACCCAAAAGTCCCCTAAACCTACCTGAAGTTCTCCAAAACCCACAATCTACACTTTTCCACCACGATGACCACGGAAAACCCAACGAAACCCAACGGAGACCCCAAAACACGTCAAAAACACCACAAACAAGAATGGGATCAACACAAAAAACGAAAGAAAATTCCAAAAGACATAGATCCACCCCAAAGGTCCCCCTAAACCTACCTGATGTTCTCCAAAACCCACAATCTACACTTTTCCACCATGATGACCAACAAGAACCCAACTAAAACCAAACGGAGACACCAAAACATGTCAAAAAAACGCTAAAAAAGGAACTGCATCACCCAAAAAACAGAAGAAAAGCCCAAATACCATGAATCCACCCCAAAAGTCCCCTAAACCTACCTGAAGTTCTCCAAAACCCACAATCTACACTTTTCCACCATGATGACCAACAAGAACCCAACTAAAACCAAACGGAGACCCCAAAACATGTCAAAAACACGCCAAACAAGAACGGGATCAACACAAAAAACGAAAGAAAACCCCAAAAGCCATAGATCCACCCCAAAAGTCCCCCTAAACCTACCTGATGTTCTACAAAAACCCACAATTTACACTTTTCCAATATGATGATGACCAACAAGAACCCAACTAAAACCAAACGGAGACACCAAAACATGTCAAAAACACACTAAAAAAGGAACTGCATCACCCCAAAAAAACAGAAGAAAAGCCCAAATACCATGAATCCACCCCAAAAGTCCCCTAAACCTACCTGAAGATCTCCAAAACCCACAATCTACACTTTTCCACCATGATGACAACGAAAAACCCAACGAAACCCAACGGAGACCCCAAAACACGTCAAAAACACCACAAACAAGAACGGGATCAATACAAAAAAACGAAAGAAAACCCCAAAAACCATAGATCCACTCCAAAAGTCCCCCTAAACCTACCTGATGTTCTCCAAAACCCCACAATTTACACTTCACCACCATGATGACCAACAAGAACCCAACTAAAACCAAACGGAGTCAACAAAACATGTCAAAAATACCCCAAAAAAGAACTGCATCACCCAAAAAAGAGAAGAAAAGCCCAAATACCATGAATCCACCCCAAAGTCCGCATAAACCTACCTGAAGTTCTCCAAAACCCACAATCTACACTTTTCCACCATGATGACCAACAAGAACCCAACTAAAACCAAACGGAGACCCCAAAACATGTCAAAAACACCCCAAACAAGAACGGGATCAACACAAAAAACGAAAGAAAACTCCAAAAGCCGAAAATCCACCCCAAAAGTCCCCCTAAACCTACCTGATGTTCTCCAAAACCCCACAATTTACACTTTTCCACCATGATGACCAACAAGAACCCAACTAAAACCAAACGGAGACCCAAAAACATGTCAAAAACAACCCAAAAAACAACTGCATCACCCAAAAAAACGAAAGAAAACCCCAAAAGACATAGATCCACCCCAAAAGTCCCCCTAAACCTACCGGATGTTCTCCAAAAACCCACAATTTACAATTTTCCACCATGATGACCAACAAGGACCCAACTAAAACCAAACGGAGACACCAAAACATGTCAAAAACACCCTAAAAAAGGAACTGCATCACCCCAAAAAACAGAAGAAAAGCCCAAATACCATGAATCCACCCCAAAAGTCCCCTAAACCTACCTGAAGCTCTCCAAAACCCACAATCTACACTTTTCCAACATGATGACCACGGAAAACGCAACGAAACCCAACGGAGACCCCAAAACACGTCAAAAACACCACAAACAAGAACGGGATCAACACAAAAAACGAAAGAAAACTCCAAAAGACATAGATCCACGCCAAAAGTCCCCCTAAACCTACCGGATGTTCTCCAAAACCCCACAATTTACACTTTTCCACCATGATGACCAACAAGAACCCAACTAAAACCAAACGGAGACACCAAAACATGTCAAAAAAACGCTAAAAAAGGAACTGCATCACCCAAAAAACAGAAGAAAAGCCCAAATACCATGAATCCACCCCAAAAGTCCCCTAAACCTACCTGAAGTTCTCCAAAACCCACAATCTACACTTTTCCACCATGATGACCAACAAGAACCCAACTAAAACCAAACGGAGACCCCAAAACATGTCAAAAACACGCCAAACAAGAACGGGATCAACACAAAAAAACGAAAGAAAACCCCAAAAGCCATAGATCCACCCCAAAAGTCCCCCTAAACCTACCTGATGTTCTACAAAAACCCACAATTTACACTTTTCCAATATGATGATGACCAACAAGAACCCAACTAAAACCAAACGGAGACCACAAAACATGTCAAAAACACCCCAAAAAAGGAACTGCATTACCCCAAAAAAACAGAAGAAAAGCCCAAATACCATGAATACACCCCAAAAGTCCCCTAAACCTACCTGAAGATCTCCAAAACCCACAATCTACACTTTTCCACCATGATGACAACGAAAAACCCAACGAAACCCAACGGAGACCCCAAAACACGTCAAAAACACCACAAACAAGAACGGGATCAATAAAAAAAAACGAAAGAAAACCCCAAAAACCATAGATCCACTCCAAAAGTCCCCCTAAACCTACCTGATGTTCTCCAAAACCCCACAATTTACACTTCACCACCATGATGACCAACAAGAACCCAACTAAAACCAAACGGAGTCAACAAAACATGTCAAAAATACCCCAAAAAAGAACTGCATCACCCAAAAAAGAGAAGAAAAGCCCAAATACCATGAATCCACCCCAAAGTCCCCATAAACCTACCTGAAGTTCTCCAAAACCCACAATCTACACTTTTCCACCATGATGACCAACAAGAACCCAACTAAAACCAAACGGAGACCCCAAAACATGTCAAAAACACCCCAAACAAGAACGGGATCAACACAAAAAACGAAAGAAAACTCCAAAAGCCGAAAATCCACCCCAAAAGTCCCCCTAAACCTACCTGATGTTCTCCAAAACCCCACAATTTACACTTTTCCACCATGATGACCAACAAGAACCCAACTAAAACCAAACGGAGACCCAAAAACATGTCAAAAACAACCCAAAAAACAACTGCATCACCCAAGAAAACGAAAGAAAACCCCAAAAGACATAGATCCACCCCAAAAGTCCCCCTAAACCTACCTGATGTTCTCCAAAAACCCACAATTTACAATTTTCCACCATGATGACCAACAAGGACCCAACTAAAACCAAACGGAGACACCAAAACATGTCAAAAACACCCCAAAAAAGGAACTGCATCACCCCAAAAAACAGAAGAAAAGCCCAAATACCATGAATCCACCCCAAAAGTCCCCTAAACCTACCTGAAGCTCTCCAAAACCCACAATCTACAGTTTTCCAACATGATGACCACGGAAAACGCAACGAAACCCAACGGAGACCCCAAAACACGTCAAAAACACCACAAACAAGAACGGGATCAACACAAAAAACGAAAGAAAACTCCAAAAGCCATAGATCCACCCCAAAAGTCCCCCTAAACCTACCGGATGTTCTCCAAAACCCCACAATTTACACTTTTCCACCATGATGACCAACAAGAACCCAACTAAAACCAAACGGAGACACCAAAACATGTCAAAAACACGCTAAAAAAGGAACTGCATCACCCAAAAAACAGAAGAAAAGCCCAAATACCATGAATCCACCCCAAAAGTCCCCTAAACCTACCTGAAGTTCTCCAAAACCCACAATCTACACTTTTCCACCATGATGACCACGGAAAACCCAACGAAACACAACGGAGACCCCAAAACACGTCAAAAAGACCCCAAATAGAAGGGGATCAACACAAAAAACGAAAGAAAACTCCAAAAGCCATAGATCCACTTCAAAGGTCCACCTAAACCTACCTGATGTTCTCCAAAACCCACAATCTACACTTTTCCACCATTATGACCAACAAGAACCCAACTAAAACCAAACGGAGACACCAAAACATGTCAAAAACACCCCAAAAAACAACTGCATCACCCAAGAAAACGAAAGAAAACCCCAAAAGACATAGATCCACCCCAAAAGTCCCCCTAAACCTACCTGATGTTCTCCAAAAACCCACAATTTACAATTTTCCACCATGATGACCAACAAGGACCCAACTAAAACCAAACGGAGACACCAAAACATGTCAAAAACACCCCAAAAAAGGAACTGCATCACCCCAAAAAAACAGAAGAAAAGCCCAAATACCATGAATCCACCCCAAAAGTCCCCTAAACCTACCTGAAGCTCTCCAAAACCCACAATCTACAGTTTTCCAACATGATGACCACGGAAAACGCAACGAAACCAAACGGAGACCCCAAAACACGTCAAAAACACCACAAACAAGAACGGGATCAACACAAAAAACGAAAGAAAACTCCAAAAGACATAGATCCACGCCAAAAGTCCCCCTAAACCTACCGGATGTTCTCCAAAACCCCACAATTTACACTTTTCCACCATGATGACCAACAAGAACCCAACTAAAACCAAACGGAGACACCAAAACATGTCAAAAACACGCTAAAAAAGGAACTGCATCACCCAAAAAACAGAAGAAAAGCCCAAATACCATGAATCCACCCCAAAAGTCCCCTAAACCTACCTGAAGTTCTCCAAAACCCACAATCTACACTTTTCCACCATGATGACCACGGAAAACCCAACGAAACCCAACGGAGACCCCAAAACACGTCAAAAAGACCCCAAATAGAAGGGGATCAACACAAAAAACGAAAGAAAACTCCAAAAGCCATAGATCCACTTCAAAGGTCCACCTAAACCTACCTGATGTTCTCCAAAACCCACAATCTACACTTTTCCACCATGATGACCAACAAGAACCCAACTAAAACCAAACGGAGACACCAAAACATGTCAAAAACACCCCAAAAAAGAACGGGATCAACACAAAAAACGAAAGAAAATCCCAAAAGCCATAGATCCACCCCAAAAGTCCCCCTAAACCTACCTGATGTTCTCCAAAACCCCACAATTTACACTTTTCCACCATGATGACCAACAAGAACCCAACTAAAACCAAACGGAGACCCCAAAACATGTCAAAAACACGCTAAAAAATGAACTGCATCACCCAAAAAAAAGAAGAAAAGCCCAAATACCATGAATCCACCCCAAAAGTCCCCTAAACCTACCTGAAGTTCTCCAAAACCCACAATCTACACTTTTCCACCATGATGACCACGGAAAACCCAACGAAACCCAACGGAGACCCTAAAACACGTCAAAAACACCACAAACAAGAACGGGATCAACACAAAAAACGAAAGAAAACTCCAAAAGCCATAGATCCACCCCAAAAGTCCCACTAAACCTACCTGATGTTCTCCAAAAACCCACAATCTACACTTTTCCACCATGATGACCAACAAGAACCCAACTAAAACCAAACGGAGACCCCAAAATATGTCAAAAACACCCCAAAAAAGGAACTGCATCACCCAAAAAACAGACGAAAAGCTCAAATACAATGAATCCACCCCAAAAGTCCCCCTAAACCTACCTGAAGTTCTCCAAAACCCACAATCTACACTTTTCCACCATGATGACCACGGAAAACCCAACGAAACCCAACGGACACCCCAAAACACGTCAAAAACACCCCAAAAAAGAACGGGATCAACACAAAAAACGAAAGAAAACCCCAAAAGCCATAGATCCACGCCAAAAGTCCCCCTAAACCTACCGGATGTTCTCCAAAACCCCACAATTTACACTTTTCCACCATGATGACCAACAAGAACCCAACTAAAACCAAACGGAGACACCAAAACATGTCAAAAACACCCCAAAAAAGGAACTGCATTACCCCAAAAAAACAGAAGAAAACCCCAGATACCATGAATCCAACCCAAAAGTCCCCTAAACCTACCTGAAGTTCTCCAAAACCCACAATCTACACTTTTCCCCCATGATGACCACGGAAAACCCAACGAAACCCAACGGAGACCCCAAAACACGTCAAAAACACCACAAACAAGAATGGGATCAACACAAAAAACGAAAGAAAACTCCAAAAGACATAGATCCACCCCAAAGGTCCCCCTAAACCTACCTGATGTTCTCCAAAACCCACAATCTACACTTTTCCACCATGATGACCAACAAGAACCCAACTAAAACCAAACGGAGACACCAAAACATGTCAAAAAAACGCTAAAAAAGGAACTGCATCACCCAAAAAACAGAAGAAAAGCCCAAATACCATGAATCCACCCCAAAAGTCCCCTAAACCTACCTGAAGTTCTCCAAAACCCACAATCTACACTTTTCCACCATGATGACCAACAAGAACCCAACTAAAACCAAACGGAGACCCCAAAACATGTCAAAAACACGCCAAACAAGAACGGGATCAACACAAAAAACGAAAGAAAACCCCAAAAGCCATAGATCCACCCCAAAAGTCCCCCTAAACCTACCTGATGTTCTACAAAAACCCACAATTTACACTTTTCCAATATGATGATGACCAACAAGAACCCAACTAAAACCAAACGGAGACCCAAAAACATGTCAAAAACAACCCAAAAAACAACTGCATCACCCAAAAAAACGAAAGAAAACCCCAAAAGCCATAGATCCACCCCAAAAGTCCCCCTAAACCTACCTGATGTTCTCCAAAAACCCACAATTTACAATTTTCCACCATGATGACCAACAAGGACCCAACTAAAACCAAACGGAGACACCAAAACATGTCAAAAACACGCTAAAAAAGGAACTGCATCACCCCAAAAAACAGAAGAAAAGCCCAAATACCATGAATCCACCCCAAAAGTCCCCTAAACCTACCTGAAGCTCTCCAAAACCCACAATCTACAGTTTTCCAACATGATGACCACGGAAAACGCAACGAAACCCAACGGAGACCCCAAAACACGTCAAAAACACCACAAACAAGAACGGGATCAACACAAAAAACGAAAGAAAACTCCAAAAGACATAGATCCACGCCAAAAGTCCCCCTAAACCTACCGGATGTTCTCCAAAAACCCACAATTTACACTTTTCCACCATGATGACCAACAAGAACCCAACTAAAACCAAACGGAGACACCAAAACATGTCAAAAACACGCTAAAAAAGGAACTGCATCACCCAAAAAACAGAAGAAAAGCCCAAATACCATGAATCCACCCCAAAAGTCCCCTAAACCTACCTGAAGTTCTCCAAAACCCACAATCTACACTTTTCCACCATGATGACCACGGAAAACCCAACGAAACACAACGGAGACCCCAAAACACGTCAAAAAGACCCCAAATAGAACGGGATCAACACAAAAAACGAAAGAAAACTCCAAAAGCCATAGATCCACTTCAAAGGTCCCCCTAAACCTACCTGATGTTCTCCAAAACCCACAATCTACACTTTTCCACCATGATGACCAACAAGAACCCAACTAAAACCAAACGGAGACACCAAAACATGTCAAAAACACCCCAAAATGAACGGGATCAACACAAAAAACGAAAGAAAATCCCAAAAGCCATAGATCCACCCCAAAAGTCCCCCTAAACCTACCTGATGTTCTCCAAAAACCCACAATTTACACTTTTCCACCATGATGACCAACAAGAACCCAACTAAAACCAAACGGAGACCACAAAACATGTCAAAAACACGCTAAAAAATGAACTGCATCACCCAAAAAAAAGAAGAAAAGCCCAAATACCATGAATCCACCCCAAAGGTCCCCCTAAACCTACCTGAAGTTCTCCAAACCCCACAATCTACACTTTTCCACCATGATGACCAACAAGAACCCAACTAAAACCAAACGGAGACACCAAAACATGTCAAAAACACCCCAAAAAAGAACGGGATCAACACAAAAAACGAAAGAAAATCCCAAAAGCCATAGATCCACCCCAAAAGTCCCCCTAAACCTACCTGATGTTCTCCAAAAACCCATAATTTACACTTTTCCACCATGATGACCAACAAGAACCCAACTAAAACCAAACGGAGACCACAAAACATGTCAAAAACACGCTAAAAAAGGAACTACATCACCCAGAAAACAGAAGAAAAGCCCAAATACCATGAATCCACCCCAAAAGTCCCCTAAACCTACCTGAAGTTCTCCAAAACCCACAATCTACACTTTTCCACCATGATGACCACGGAAAGCACAACGAAACCCAACAGAGACCCCAAAACACGTCAAAAACACCACAAACAAGAACGGGATCAACACAAAAAACGAAAGAAAACCCCAAAAGCCATAGATCCACGCCAAAAGTCCCCCTAAACCTACCTGATGTTCTCCAAAAACCCACAATTTACACTTTTCCAAGATTATGACCAACAAGAACCCAACTAAAACCAAACGGAGACACCAAAACATGTCAAAAACACGCTAAAAAAGGAACTGCATCACCCAAAAAAAAAACAGAAGAAAAGCCCAAATACTATAATCCACCCCAAAAGTCCCCTAAACCTACCTGAAGTTCTCCAAAACCCACAATCTACACTTTTCCACCATGATGACCACGGAAAACCCAACGAAACCCAACGGAGACCCCAAAACACCTCAAAAACACCACAAACAAGAACGGGATCAACACAAAAAACGAAAGAAAACTCCAAAAGCCATAGATCCACCCCAAAAGTCCCCCTAAATCTACCTGATGTTCTCCAAAAACCCACAATCTACACTTTTCCACCATGATGACCAACAAGAACCCAACTAAAACCAAACGGAGACCCCAAAACATGTCAAAAACACCCCAAAAAAGGAACTGCATCACCCAAAAAACAGACGAAAAGCTCAAATACAATGAATCCACCCCAAAAGTGCCCCTAAACCTACCTGAAGTTCTCCAAAACCCACAATCTACACTTTTCCACCATGATGACCACGGAAAACCCAACGAAACCCAACGGACACCCCAAAACACGTCAAAAACACCCCAAAAAAGAACGGGATCAACACAAAAAACGAAAGAAAACCCCAAAAGCCATAGATCCACCCCAAAAGTCCCCCTAAACCTACCTGATGTTCTCCAAATCCCAAAATCCACTCCCAACCACCAGAAAACCCATTAGGAACTCAGCGAATAGAACAGAAACACCAAAACACCAGAAAAACACCCCAAAAGCGAACAGGATCAGAAGAAAAAACGTGATTTAACCCCCAAATAACCCTTGAACCTACCTGATGTTCTCCTCAATGTACAATCCACTCCCAACCACCAGAAAACCCAATGGAAACCCAACAAAACCCAACGGAGACCCCAAAACACGTCAAAAACACCCCAAAAAAGAACGGGATCAATACAAAAAACGAAAGAAAACCCTAAAAAACAGAAGAAATCCCCCAAAACCATAGATTCACCCCAAAAAAGAACAGAATCACCCCAAAAAAAGAAAGAAAACCCCAAATACCATAGATCCACCCCAAAACAACCCTAAACCTACCTGATGTTCTCCAAAACCCACAATTTCAACTTTTCCACCATGATGACCAACAGGAACCCAACTAAAACCCAACGGAGACCCCAAAACACGTCAAAAGCACCCCAAAAAAGAACTGGTTCAACCCCAAAAAGAAAGAAAACCCCAAAAGCCATAGATTCACCCCCCAAAAAAACCTTAAACTCACCTGATGTTCTCCAAAACCCACAATTTACACTTTTCCAACACCAATGCACGGAAAACCCAACGAAACCCAACGGAAACCCCAAAACACGTCAAAAACACACCAAACAAGAACGGGATCACCCCCAAAAACGAAAGAAAAACCCCAAAGCCATGGATCCACCCCAAAAGACCCCCTAAACCTACCTGATGTTCTCCAAAACCCACAATTTAACCTGTTCCTCCATGATGACCACGGAAAACCCAACGAAACCCAATGGAGACCACAAAACACGTCAAAAACACACCAAAAAAGAACTGCATCACCCCAAAAAACAGAAGAAAACCCCGTATACCATGAATCCACCCCAAAAGTCCCCCTAAACCTACGTGATGTTCTCCAAAACCCACAATCTACACTTTTCCACCACGATGACAACGGAAAACCCAACGAAACCCAAAGGAGACCCCAAAACACGTCAAAACACCCCAAAAAAACAACAGAATCAACACAAAAAAAAAAAAAAGAAAACTCCAAATACAATAGATCCACCCCAAAACCACCCTAAACCTACCTGATGTTCTCCTCAATGTACAATCCACTCCCAACCACCAGAAAACCCAATGGAAACCCAACAAAACCCAACGGAGACCCCAAAACACGTCAAAAACACCCCAAAAAGGAACAGGATAACCCCCAAAAAACAGAACAAAACCCCTAATACAATAGTTCCACTCCAAAAGTCCCCCTAAACCTACCTGATGTTCTCCAAAACCCAAAGTCCACTCCCAACCACCAGAAAACCCATTAGGAACTCAACGAAACGCAACGGAAACCCCAAAACACCTCAAAAACACCCCAAAAGCGAACCGGATCAGAAGAAAAAACGTGATTTAACCCCCAAATAACCCTTAAACCTACCTGATGTTCTCCTAAATGTACAATCCACTCCCAACCACCAGAAAACCCAATGGAAACCCAGCAAAACCCAACGGAGACCCCAAAACACATCAAAAACACCCCAAAAAAGAACTGGATATGAAGAAAAAAAAAAAAAAAAAAAAAAAAAAAAACAGAACAAAACCCATGAATTTCCCCCCATAACCAACCTAAACTCGCCTGATCTTCTCCAAATCCCACATTTCACTCCCATTCACCATCATGACCAACAAGAACCCAACGAAAACCCATGAAGAACCCAAAACACCTAAAAAACCACCCCACAATCAAACCAGTCCTAAAAAAAAAAAAAAAAAAAAAATGCCATGATTTCACCCCCAAAAAACCTTAAACCTACCTGATGTTCTCCAAAACCCACAATCTACACTTTTCCACCATGATGACCAACAAGAACCCAACTAAAACCCAACGGAGACCCCAAAACACGTCAAAAACACCCCAAACAAGAACGGAATCACCCCAAAAAACAGAACAAAACCCCAAATACAATAGTTCCACTACAAAAGTCCCCCTAAACCTACCTGATGTTCTCCAAATCCCAAAGTCCACTCCCAACCACCAGAAAACCCATTAGGAACTCAAGGAAACGCAACGGAAACCCCAAAACACCTCAAAAACACCCCAAAAGCAAACCGGATCAGAAGAAAAAACGTGATTTAACCCCCAAATAACCCTTAAACCTACCTGATGTTCTCCTAAATGTGCAATCCACTCCCAATCACCAGAAAACCCAATGGAAACCCAACAAAACCCAACGGACACCCCAAAACATGTCAAAAACACCCCAAAAAAGAACGGCATCACCCCAAAACTGGAAGAAAATCCCCCAAAAGCACGGATCCAATCCCAAAACCACCCTAAACCTACCTGATGTGCTCCAAATCCCAAAGTCCACTCCCAGCCACCAGAAAAACCATTAGGAACTCAACGAAATGCAACGGAAACCCCAAAACACCTCAAAAACACCCCAAAAGCGAACCGGATCAGAAGAAAATACGTGATATAAAACCCCCAAAAAAAACTTAAACCTACCTGATGTTCTCCTAAATGTACAATCCACTCCCAACCACCAGAAAACCCAATGGAAACCCAACAAAACCCAACGGAGACCATAAAAACACGTCAAAAACACCCCAAAAAAGAACGGCATCACCCCCAAAACTGGAAGAAAATAACCCCAAAAGCACGGATCCAATCCCAAAACCACCCTAAACCTACCTGATGTGCTCCAAATCCCAAAGTCCACTCCCAACCACCAGAAAACCCATTAGGAACTCAACGAAACGCAACGGAAACGCCAAAACACCTCAAAAACACCCCAAAAGCGAACCGGATCAGAAGAAAAAACGTGATTTAACCCCCAAATAACCCTTAAACCTACCTGATGTTCTCCTAAATCTACAATCCACTCCCAACCACCAGAATACCCAATGGAAACTCAACAAAACCCAACGGAGACCACAAAAACACGTAAAAAATACCCCCCAAAAAATGGGATCACTCCAAAAACAGAAGAAAACCCTAAAAAACAGAAGAAATCCCACAAAACCATAGATTCACCCCAAAAAAGAACAGGATCACCCCAAAAAACGAAAGAAAACCCCAAATACCATAGATCCACCCCAAAACAACCCTAAACCTACCTGATGTTCTCCAAAGCCCACAATATACAATTTTACACCATGATGACCAACGAGAACGCAACAAAACCCAACGGAGACCCCCAAACACCTCAAAAATTTCCCAAAAAAGAACGGGACCTCCCCAAGAAACAGAAGGAAACCCCAAAAAACATGACTCTGCCCCAAAAGTCCCCCTAAACCTACCTGAAGTTATTCAAAACCCACAATTTACCCTTTTCCACCATGATGCCAAAGGAAAACTCAGCGAAATCCAACGGAGACCACAAAACACGCCAAAAACACACCAAAAAAGAACTGGATCAGAAGAAAAAAACAACTAAAACTATGAATTTCCCCCCAAAACCACCCTAAACTCACCTGATCTTCTTCAAAACTCAGAATCCACTACCATTTACCTTAACAACCAACGAGAACTCAACAAAACCCAACGGAGAACCCAAAACACGTCAAGAACACCCCCCAAAAAAAAAGGGACCACCCCAAAACCAGAAGAAAACCCTAAAAAACAGAAGGAATCACCCAAAACAATAGATTCACCACCAAAAAAAAACTTAAACTCACCTATGTTCTCCAAAACCCACAATTTACCATTTTCCACCATGATGACCAACGAGAACCCAAGAAAACCCAACGGAGACCCCAAAAAACGTCAAAAACACCCCAAAAAACAACTCGTTCAACCCCAAAAACGAAAGAAAACCCCAAAAGCCATAGATCCGCACCAAAAATCCCCCTAAACCTACCTGAAGTTCTCCAAAACCCACAATTTACACTTTTTCACCATGATGACCAACAAGAACCCAACAAAACCCAACGGAGACCCCAAAACATGGCAAAAACACCCCAAAAAAGAACGGGACCACCCCAAAAACAGAAGAAAACGCTTTAAAAAAAAAAAAAAAAAAAAAAAAAAAAAAAAAAAAACGAAGAATTTTCCCAAAACCAAAGATTCACCCTTTAAAAAAACTTAAACTCACCTGATGTTCTCCAAAAATCACAATTTACTCTTTTCCAAAATGATGACCAACAAGAACCCAACAAAACCCAACGGAGACCCCAAAACACGTCAAAAACACCCCAAACAAGAAAGGCATTCCCCCAAAACTGGAAGAAAATAACCCCAAAACCATAGATCCACCCCAAAACCACCCTAAACCTACCTGAAGTTCTCCAAAACCCACAATTTAAACTTTTCGACCATGATGACCTACAAAAAACTAACAAAACCCAACGGAGACACAAAAACACGTCAAAAACAACCCAAAAAAGAACGGGATCAACCCCAAAACCGAAAGAAAATCCTAAAAGCCATAGATCCACACCAAAACAACCCTAAGCCTACCTGATGTTCTCCAAAACCCACAATTTACACTTTTTCACCATGATGACAAACGAGAACCCAACAAAACCCAACGGAGACCTCAAAACACACCAAAAACACCCCAAAAAAGAACGGGACCACCCCAAGAAACAGAAGGAAACCCCAAAAAACATGACTCTGCCCCAAAAATCCCCCTAAACCTACCTGATGTTCTCCAAAAACCCACAATTTACACTTTTCCACCATGATGACCAACGAGAACCCAACAAAACCCAACGGAGACCCCAAAACACGTCAAAAACACCCCAAACAAGAACGGGACAACACCAAAAAAAAAAAAAAAAAAAAAAAAAACAGAAGAATTTTCCCAAAAAAAAAGGTTCACCACCAAAAAAACGTAAACTCACCTGATGTTCTCCAAAAATCACAATTTACACTTTTCCAAAATGATGACCAACGAGAACCCAACAAAACCCAACGGAGACCCCAAAACACGTCAAAAACACCACAAACAAGAAAGGAATTCCCCCAAAACTGCAAGAAAATAACCCCAAAACCATAGATCCACCCCAAAACCACCCTAAACCTACCTGATCTTCTCCAAATCCCAAAGTCCACTCCCAACCACCAGAAAACCCATTAGGAACTCAACGAAATGCAACGGAACCACAAAAACACGTCAAAAACAACCCTAAAAAGAACTGGATCAGAAGAAAAAAAAAAAAACAAAACTATGAATTTCCCCCCAAAACCACCCTAAACTCACCTGATCTTCTTCAAAACCCACAATCCACGCCCATTTACCTTAACGACCAACGAGAACCCAACAAAACCCAACGGAGACCCCAAAAAACGTCAAAAACACCCCAAAAAACAACTGGTTCAACCCCAAAAACGAAAGAAAACCCCAAAAGCCATAGATCCGCACCAAAAATCCCCCTAAACCTACCTGATGTTCTCCAAAACCCACAATTTACACTTTTTCACCATGATGACCAACAAGAACCCAACAAAACCCAACGGAGACACCAAAACACATGAAAAACACCCCAAAAAAGAACAGGATGAACCCAAAATAACACAAGAAAAGCCCAAAAAACATGACTCTGCCCCAAAAGTCCCACTAAACCTACCTGAAGTTATTCAAAACCCACAATTTACACATTTCCACCGTGATGCCAAAGGAAAACCCAACGAAATCCAACGGAGAACCCAAAACACGCCAAAAACACCCCAAACAAGAATGGAATCACCCCCAAAACTGGAAGAAAATCCCCAAAAAGCACGGATCCAATCTTCAAACGACCCTAAACCGACCTGATGTTCTCCAAAACCCACAATTTACCCTTTTCCACCATGATGACCAACGAGAACGCAACAAAACCCAACGGAGACCCACAAACACCTCAAAAACACCCCAAAAAAAAACGGGACCACCCCAAGAAACAGAAGAAAACATCAAAAAACATGACACAGCCCCAAAAGTCCCCCTAAAACTACCTGATGTTCTCCAAAATCCACAATCTATACCTATTTAACATAATGAACAACAAGAACCCAACAAAACCCAACAGAGACCCCAAAACACGTCAAAAACACCTCCCCAAAAAAACGGGATCACTCCAAAAACAGAAGAAAACCCTAAAAAACAGAAGAAATCCCCCAAAACCATAGATTCACCCCAAAAAAGAACAGGATCACCCCAAAAAACAAAAGAAAACCCCAAATACCATAGATCCACCCCAAAAGACCCCCTAAACCTACCTGATGTTCTCCAAAACCCGCAATTTACCCTTTTCCACCATGATGACCAACGAGAACCCAACAAAACCCAACGGAGACCTCAAAACACGTCAAAAACACCCCAAAAAAGAACGGGAACACCCCAAAAAACAGAAGGAAACCTCAAAAAACATGATTCTGCCCCGAAAGTCCCCCTAAACCTACCTGAAGTTCTCCAAAAACCCACAATTTACACTTTTCCACCATGATGACCAACAAGAACCCAACTAAAACCCAACGGAGACCCCAAAAAACGTCAAAAACAACCCAAAAAACAACTGGTTCAACCCCAAAAACGAAAGAAAACCCCAAAAGCCATAGATCCGCACCAAAACTCCCCCTAAACCTACCTGATGTTCTCCAAAACCCGCAATTTACACTTTTTCACCATGATGACCAACAAGAACCCAACAAAACCCAACGGAGACCCCAAAACACATGAAAAACACCCCAAAAAAGAACAGGATGAACCCAAAATAACACAAGAAAAGCCCAAAAAACATGACTCTGCCCCAAAAGTCCCCCTAAACCTACCTGAAGTTATTCAAAACCCACAATTTACCCTTTTCCACCATGATGCCAAAGGAAAACCCAACGAAATCCAACGGAGAACCCAAAACACGTCAAAAACACCCCAAACAAGAACGGAATCACCCCCAAAACTGGAAGAAAATCCCCAAAAAGCACGGATCCAATCCCCAAAACATCCTAAACCTACCTGATGTTCTCCAAAACCCGCAATTTACCCTTTTCCACAATGATGACCATGGAAAACCGAACGAATCCCAACGGAGACCACAAAACATGTCAAAAAAAAAAAAAAAAAAAAAAAAAAAAAAAAAGGATCACCCCCAAAATTGGAAGAAAACCCCTCAAAATCATAGATCCACACCAAAACGACCCTAAACCTACCTGATGTTCTCCAAAACCCACAATTTACACTTTTCCACCATGATGACCAACAAGAACCCATCTAAAACCCAACGGAAAACCCAAAACATTTCAGAAACACCCCAAACAAGAACGGGATCACCCCCAAAACTCGAAAAAATCCCCCAAAACCATAGATCCACCACAAACCACCCTAAACCTACGTGATGTTCTCCAAAACCCACAATTTACACTTTTCCACCATGATGACTAACAAGAACCCAACAAAACACAACGGAGCACCCAAAACATTTCAAAAACACCCCAAACAAGAACGGGATCACCCCCAAAATTGGAAGAAAATCCCCAAAAACCATAGATCCACCCCAAAACCACCCTAAACCTACCTGAAGTTCTCCAAATCCCAAAGTCCACTCCCAACCACCAGAAAACCCATTAGGAACTGTCGTGGTTCCGCTCAAGTGGGCAGCCGAGCACCACCACAGCTGCTCTCTCCCTTGACTCTCCCGGCTGCTGACCCCAAAACAAGTCAAAAAAAAAAACAAAACAAGAACGGGATAACCCCTAAAAATGAAAGAATAAACCAAAAGCCATAGATCCACACCAAAAGTCCCCCTAAACCTACCTGATGTTCTCCAATACCCACAATTTACAATTTTTCACCATGATGACCAACAAGAACCCAACAAAACCCAACGGAGACCCCAAAACATGGCAAAAACACCCCAAACAAGAAAGGCATTCCCCCAAAACTGGAAGAAAATAACCCCAAAACCATAGATCCACCCCAAAACCACCCTAAACCTACCTGATGTTCTCCAAAACTCACAATTTAAACTTTTCGACCATGATGACCTACAAAAACCTAACAAAACCCAACGGAGACACAAAAACACGTCAAAAACACACCAAAAAAGAACGGGATCAACCCCAAAACCGAAAGAAAATCCCCCAAAACGATGGATCCACCCCAAAACCACCCTAAGCCTACCTGATGTTCTCCAAAACCCACAATTAAACCTGTTCCTCCATGATGACCACGGAAAACCCAACAAAACACAACAGAGAACACAAAACACGTCAAAAACACCCCAAACAAGAACAGGATCACCCCCAACACTGGAAGAAAACCCCAAAACCATAGATCCACCCCAAAACCACCCTATACCTACTTGATGTTCTCCTCAATGTACAATCCACTCCCAACCACCAGAAAACCCAATGGAAACCCAACAAAACCCAACGGAGACCCCAAAACACGTCAAAAACACCTCAAAAAAGAACTGGATCAGAAAACAAAAACAAAAACAATAACTATGAATTTCCCCCCAAAACCAGCCTAAACTCACCTAATCTTCTCCAAATCCCACATTTCACTCCCATTCACCATCATGACCAACAAGAACCAAACGAAAACTCATGAAGAACCCAAAACACCTCAAAACCACCCCACAATCAAAACAAATGCAACGGAGAACCCAAAACACGTCAAAAACACCCCAGAAAAGAACGGGACCAACCCAAAAACAGAGAAAACCATAAAAAACAGAAGAAATCCCCCAAAACCAGAGATTCACCACCAAAATACTTAAACTCACCTGATGTTCTCCAAAACCCACAATATACACTTTACACAACCATAACCACGGAAAAACCAACAGAAACCAACAGAGACCCCAAAACATGTCAAAAACACCCCAAAAAAGAACTGCATCACCCCAAAAAGCAGAAGAAAACCCCAATACCATAGATCCACCACAAAAGTCCCCCTAAACCTACCTGAAGTTCTCCAAAACCCACAATCTACACTTTTCCACCATGATGACAACAGAAAACCCAACGAAACCCAACGGACACCACAAAACACGTCAAAAACACCCCAAACAAGAACGGGATCAACACAAAAAATGAAAGAAAACCCCAAAAGCCATAGATCCACCCCAAAAGTCCCCCTAAACCTACCTGATGTTCTCCAAATCCCAAAGTCCACTCCCAACCACCAGAAAACCCATTAGGAACTCAACGAAGCGCAACAGAAACACCAAAACACCTCAAAAACACCCCAAAAGCGAACAGGATCAGAAGAAAAAACGTGATTTAACACCCAAATAACCCTTGAACATACCTGATGTTCTCCTAAATGCACAATCCACTCCCAACCACCAGAAAACCCAATGGAAACCCAACAAAACCCAACGGAGACCCCAAAACACGTCAAAAACACCCCCAAAAAAGAACGGGATCACTCCAAAAACAGAAGAAAACCCTAAAAAACAGAAGAAATCCCACAAAACCATAGATTCACCCCAAAAAAGAACAGAATCACCCCAAAAAAAGAAAGAAAACCCCAAATACCATAGATCCACCCCAAAACAACCCTAAACCTACCTGATGTTCTCCAAAACCCACAATTTACAATTTTACACCATGATGACCAACGAGAACGCAACAAAACCCAACGGAGACCCCCAAACACCTCAAAAATTTCCCAAAAAAGAACGGGACCACCCCAAGAAACAGAAGGAAACCCCAAAAAACATGACTCTGCCCCAAATGTCCCCCTAAACCTACCTGATGTTCTCCAAAACCCACAATTTACACTTTTCCACCATGATGACCAACAAGAACCCAACTAAAACCCAACGGAGACCCCAAAACATGTCAAAAACACCCAAAAAAAGAACTGGTTCAACCCCAAAAAGAAAGAAAACCCCAAAAGCCATAGATTCACCCCCCAAAAAACCTTAAACTCACCTGATGTTCTCCAAAACCCACAATTTACACTTTTCCAACACCAATGCACGGAAAATCCAACGAAACCCAACGGAAACCCCAAAACACGTCAAAAACACACCAAACAAGAACGGGATCACCCCCAAAAACGAAAGAAAAACCCCAAAGCCATGGATCCACCCCAAAAGACCCCCTAAACCTACCTGATGTTCTCCAAAACCCACAATTTAACCTGTTCCTCCATGATGACCACGGAAAACCCAACGAAACCCAACGGAGACTCCAAAACACGTCAAAAACACACCAAAAAAAAACTGCATCACCCCAAAAAACAGAAGAAAACCCCAAAAGCCATAGATCCACCCCAAAAGTCCCCCTAAACCTACCTGATGTTCTCCAAAACCCACAATCTACACTTTTCCACCACGATGACAACGGAAAACCCAACGAAACCCAAAGGAGACCCCAAAACACGTCAAAACACCCCAAAAAAACAACAGGATCAACACAAAAAAACAAAGAAAACTCCAAATACAATAGATCCACCCCAAAACCACCCTAAACCTACCTGATGTTCTCCTCAATGTACAATCCACTCCCAACCACCAGAAAACCCAATGGAAACCCAACAAAACCCAACGGAGACCCCAAAACACGTCAAAAACACCTCAAAATAGAACTGGATCAGAAAACAAAAACAAAAACAAAAACTATGAATTTCCCCCCAAAACCAGCCTAAACTCACCTAATCTTCTCCAAATCCCACATTTCACTCCCATTCACCATCATGACCAACAAGAACCAAACGAAAACCCATGAAGAACCCAAAACACCTCAAAACCACCCCACAATCAAAACAAATGCCACGGAGAACCCAAAACACGACAAAAACACCCCAGAAAAGAACGGGACCATCCCAAAAACAGAGAAAACCATAAAAAACAGAAGAAATCCCCCAAAACCAGAGATTCACCACCAAAAAAAACTTAAACTCACCTGATGTTCTCCAAAACCCACAATCTACAATTTTCCACCACGATGACAACGGAAAACCCAACAAAACCCAACGGAGACGCCCAAACACCTCAAAAACACCCCGAAAAAGAACGGGACCACCCCAAGAAACAGAAGGAAACCCCAAAAAACATGACTCTGCCCCAAATATCCCCCTAAACCTACCTGAAGTTCTCCAAAACCCACAATTTACACTTTTCCACCATGATGACCAACAGGAACCCAACTAAAACCCAACGGAGACCCCAAAACATGTCAAAAACACCCCAAAAAAGAACTGGTTCAACCCCAAAAAGAAAGAAAACCCCAAAAGACATAGATTCACCCCCCAAAAAAACCTTAAACTCACCTGATGTTCTCCAAAACCCACAATTTACACTATTCCAACACCAATGCATGGAAAACCCAACGAAACCCAACGGACACCCCAAAACACGTCAAAAACACACCAAACAAGAACGGGATCACCCCCAAAAACGAAAGAAAAACCCCAAAGCCATGGATCCACCCCAAAAGACCCCCTAAACCTACCTGATGTTCTCCAAAACCCACGATTTAACCTGTTCCTCCATGATGACCACGGAAAACCCAACGAAACACAACGGAGACCACAAAACACGTCAAAAACACCCCAAAAAAGAACTGCATCACCCCAAAAAAACAGAAGAAAACCCCATATACCATGAATCCACCCCAAAAGACCCCCTAAACCTACCTGAAGTTCTCCAAAACCCACAATCTACACTTTTCCACCACGATGACAACGGAAAACCCAACAAGACCCAACGGAGACCCCAAAACACGTCAAAAACACCCCAAAAAAGAACTGCATCACCCCAAAAAACAGAAGAAAACCCCAATACCATAGATCCACCACAAAAGTCCCCCTAAACCTACCTGAAGTTCTCCAAAACCCACAATCTACACTTTTCCACCATGATGACCACGGAAAACCCAACGAAACCCAACGGACACCCCAAAACACGTCAAAAACACCCCAAAAAAGAACGGGATCAACACAAAAAACGAAAGAAAACCCCAAAAGCCATAGATCCACCCCAAAAGTCCCCCTAAACCTACCTGATGTTCTCCAAATCCCAAAGTCCACTCCCAACCACCAGAAAACCCATTAGGAACTCAACGAAACGCAACAGAAACACCAAAACACCTCAAAAACACCCCAAAAGCGAACCGGATCAGAAGAAAAAACGTGATTTAACCCCCAAATAACCCTTAAACCTACCTGATGTTCTCCTCAATGTACAATCCACTCCCAACCACCAGAAAACCCAATGGAAACCCAACAAAACCCAACGGAGACCCCAAAACACGTCAAAAACACCCCCAAAAAAGAACGGGATCACTCCAAAAACAGAAGAAAACCCTAAAAAACAGAAGAAATCCCACAAAACCATAGATTCACCCCAAAAAAAGAACAGAATCACCCCAAAAAAAGAAAGAAAACCCCAAATACCATAGATTTACCCCCAAACAACCCTAAACCTACCTGACGTTCTCCAAAACCCACAATTTACACTTTTCCACCATGATGACCAACGAGAACGCAACAAAACCCAACGGAGACCCCCAAACACCTCAAAAATTTCCCAAAAAAGAACGGGACCACCCCAAGAAACAGAAGGAAACCCCAAAAAACATGACTCTGCCCCAAATGTCCCCCTAAACCTACCTGATGTTCTCCAAAACCCAAAATTTACACTTTTCCAACACCAATGCACGGAAAACCCAACGAAACCCAACGGAAACCCCAAAACACGTCAAAAACACACCAAACAAGAACGGGATCACCCCCAAAAACGAAAGAAAAACCCCAAAGCCATGGATCCACCCCAAAAGACCCCCTAAACCTACCTGATGTTCTCCAAAACCCACAATTTAACCTGTTCCTCCATGATGACCACGGAAAACCCAACGAAACCCAACGGAGACCACAAAACACGTCAAAACACCCCAAAAAAACAACAGGATCAACACAAAAAAAACAAAGAAAACTCCAAATACAATAGATCCACCCCAAAACCACCCTAAACCTACCTGATGTTCTCCTCAATGTACAATCCACTCCCAACCACCAGAAAACCCAATGGAAACCCAGCAAAACCCAACGGAGACCCCAAAACACGTCAAAAACACCTCAAAATAGAACTGGATCAGAAAACAAAAACAAAAACAAAAACTATGAATTTCCCCCCAAAACCAGCCTAAACTCACCTAATCTTCTCCAAATCCCACATTTCACTCCCATTCACCATCATGACCAACAAGAACCAAACGAAAACCCATGAAGAACCCAAAACACCTCAAAACCACGCCACAATCAAAACAAATGCCACGGAGAAACCAAAACACGTCAAAAACACCCCAGAAAAGAACGGGACCATCCCAAAAACAGAGAAAACCATAAAAAACAGAAGAAATCCCCCAAAACCAGAGATTCACCACCAAAAAAAACTTAAACTCACCTGATGTTCTCCAAAACCCACAATCTACACTTTTCCACCACGATGACAACGGAAAACCCAACAAAACCCAACGGAGACCCCCAAACACCTCAAAAACACCCCGAAAAAGAACGGGACCACCCCAAGAAACAGAAGGAAACCCCCAAAAACATGACTCTGCCCCAAATGTCCCCCTAAACCTACCTGATGTTCTCCAAAACCCACAATTTACACTTTTCCACCATGATGACCAACATGAACCCAACTAAAACCCAACGGAGACCCCAAAACATGTCAAAAACACCCAAAAAAAGAACTGGTTCAACCCCAAAAAGAAAGAAAACCCCAAAAGACATAGATTCACCCCCCAAAAAAACCTTAAACTCACCTGATGTTCTCCAAAACCCACAATTTACAACCCACAATTTACACTATTCCAACACCAATGCACGGAAAACCCAACGAAACCCAACGGACACCCCAAAACACATCAAAAACACACCAAACAAGAACGGGATCACCCCCAAACACGAAAGAAAAACCCCAAAACCATGGATCCACCCCAAAAGACCCCCTAAACCTACCTGATGTTCTCCAAAACCCACGATTTAACCTGTTCCTCCATGATGACCACGGAAAACCCAACGAAACCCAACGGAGACCACAAAACACGTCAAAAACACCCCAAAAAAGAACTGCATCACCCCAAAAAACAGAAGAAAACCCAATATACCATGAATCCACCCCAAAAGACCCCCTAAACCTACCTGAAGTTCTCCAAAACCCACAATCTACACTTTTGCACCACGATGACAACGGAAAACCCAACAAAAACCAACGGAGACTCCAAAACACGTCAAAAACACCCCAAAAAAGAACTGCATCACTCCAAAAAAACAGAAGAAAACCCCAAATACCATAGATCCACCACAAAAGTCCCCCTAAACCTACCTGAAGTTCTCCAAAACCCACAATCTACACTTTTCCACCATGATGACCACGGAAAACCCAACGAAACCCAACGGACACCACAAAACACGTCAAAAACACCCCAAACAAGAACGGGATCAACACATAAAATAAAAGAAAACCCCAAAAGCCATAGATCCACCCCAAAAGTCCCCCTAAACCTACCTGATGTTCTCCAAATCCCAAAGTCCACTCCCAACCACAAGAAAACCCATTAGGAACTCAACGAAACGCAACAGAAACACCAAAACACCTCAAAAACACCCCAAAAGCGAACCGGATCAGAAGAAAAAACGTGATTTAACCCCCAAATAACCCTTAAACCTACCTGATGTTCTCCTCAATGTACAATCCACTCCCAACCACCAGAAAACCCAATGGAAACCCAACAAAACCCAACGGAGACCCCAAAACACGTCAAAAACACCTCAAAATAGAACTGGATCAGAAAACAAACACAAAAACAAAAACTATGAATTTCCCCCCAAAACCAGCCTAAACTCACCTAATCTTCTCCAAATCCCACATTTCACTCCCATTCACCATCATGACCAACAAGAACCAAACGAAAACCCATGAAGAACCCAAAACACCTCAAAACCACCCCACAATCAAAACAAATGCAACGGAGAACCCAAAACACGACAAAAACACCCCAGAAAAGAACGGGACCATCCCAAAAACAGAGAAAACCATAAAAAACAGAAGAAATCCCACAAAACCAGAGATTCACCCCCCAAAAAAACTTAAACTCACCTGATGTTCTCCAAAACCCACAATCTACACTTTTCCACCACGATGACAACGGAAAACCCAACAAAACCCAACGGAGACCCGCAAACACCTCAAAAACACCCCGAAAAAGAACGGGACCACCCCAAGAAACAGAAGGAAACCCCAAAAAACATGACTCTGCCCAAAATGTCCCCCTAAACCTACCTGATGTTCTCCAAAACCCACAATTTACACTTTTCCACCATGATGACCAACAGGAACCCAACTAAAACCCAACGGAGACCCCAAAACATGTCAAAAACACCCCAAAAAAGAACTGGTTCAACCCCAAAAAGAAAGAAAACCCCAAAAGACATAGATTCACCCCCAAAAAAAAACTTAAACTCACCTGATGTTCTCCAAAACCCACAATTTACACTTTTCCAACACCAATGCACGGAAAACCCAACGAAACCCAACGGAAACCCCAAAACACGTCAAAAACACACCAAACAAGAACGGGATCACCCCCAAAAACGAAAGAAAAACCCCAAAACCATGGATCCACCCCAAAAGACCCCCTAAACCTACCTGATGTTCTCCATAACCCACAATTTAACCTGTTCCTCCATGATGACGACGGAAAACCCAACGAAACCCAACGGAGACCACAAAACACGTCAAAAACACCCCAAAAAAGAACTGCATCACCCCAAAAAAACAGAAGAAAACACCAAATACCATGAATCCACCCCAAAAGACCCCCTAAACCTACCTGAAGTTCTCCAAAACCCACAATCTACACTTTTCCACCACGATGACAACGGAAAACCCAACAAAACCCAAAGGAGACTCCAAAACACGTCAAAAACACCCCAAAAAAGAACTGCATCACCCCAAAAAACAGAAGAAAACCCCAATACCATAGATCCACCACAAAAGTCCCCCTAAACCTACCTGAAGTTCTCCAAAACCCACAATCTACACTTTTCCACCATGATGACCACGGAAAACCCAACGAAACCCAACGGACACCCCAAAACACGTCAAAAACACCCCAAAAAAGAACGGGATCAACACATAAAATAAAAGAAAATCCCAAAAGCCATAGATCCACCCCAAAAGTCCCCCTAAACCTACCTGATGTTCTCCAAATCCCAAAGTCCACTCCCAACCACCAGAAAACCCATTAGGAACTCAACGAAACGCAACAGAAACACCAAAACACCTCAAAACACCCCAAAAGCGAACCGGATCAGAAGAAAAAACGTGATTTAACCCCCAAATAACCCTTAAACCTACCTGATGTTCTCCTCAATGTACAATCCACTCCCAACCACCAGAAAACCCAATGGAAATCCAACAAAACCCAACGGAGACCCCAAAACACGTCAAAAACACCCCCAAAAAAGAACGGGATCACTCCAAAAACAGAAGAAAACCCTAAAAACAGAAGAAATCCCCCAAAACAATAGATTCACCCCAAAAAAGAACAGAATCAGCCCAAAAAAGAAAGAAAACCCCAAATACCATAGATCCACCCCAAAACAACCCTAAACCTACCTGATGTTCTCCAAAACCCACAATCTACACTTTTCCACCATGATGACCAACAAGAACCCAACTAAAACCCAACGGAACCCCAAAACACGTCAAAAACACCCCAAAAAAGAACGGCATCACCCCAAATAACAGAACAAAACCCCAAATACAATAGTTCCACTCCAAAAGTTCCCCTAAACCTACGTGATGTTCTCCAAATCCCAAAGTCCACTCCCAACCACCAGAAAACCCATTAGGAACTCAAGGAAACGCAACGGAAACCCCAAAACACCTCAAAAACACCCCAAAAGCAAACCGGATCAGAAGAAAAAACGTGATTTAACCCCCAAATAACCCTTATACCTACCTGATGTTCTCCTAAATGTGCAATCCACTCCCAATCACCAGAAAACCCAATGGAAACCCAACAAAACCCAACGGACACCCCAAAACATGTCAAAAACACCCCAAAATAGAACGGCATCACCCCAAATCTGGAAGAAAATCCCCCAAAAGCACGGATCCAATCCCAAAACCACCCTAAACCTACCTGATCTTCTCCAAATCCCAAAGTCCACTCCCAGCCACCAGAAAAACCATTAGGAACTCAACGAAATGCAACGGAAACCCCAAAACACCTCAAAAACACCCCAAAAGCGAACCGGATCAGAAGAAAATACGTGATATAAAACCCCCAAAAAAAACTTAAACCTACCTGATGTTCTCCTAAATGTACAATCCACTCCCAACCACCAGAAAACCCAATGGAAACCCAACAAAACCCAACGGAGACCATAAAAACACGTCAAAAACACCCCAAAAAAGAACGGCATCACCCCCAAAACTGGAAGAAAATCCCCCAAAAGCACGGATCCAATCCCAAAACCACCCTAAACCTACCTAATGTGCTCCAAATCCCAAAGTCCACTCCCAACCACCAGAAAACCCATTAGGAACTCAACGAAACCCAACGGAGACCCCAAAACACCTCAAAAACACCCCAAAAAAGAACAGGATGAACCCAAAATAACACAAGAAAAGCCCAAAAAACATGACTCTGCCGCAAAAGTCCCCCTAAACCTACCTGAAGTTATTCAAAACCCACAATTTACACTTTTCCACCATGATGCCAAAGGAAAACCCAACGAAATCCAACGGAGAACCCAAAACACGTCAAAAACACCCCAAACAAGAACGGAATCACCCCCAAAATTGGAAGAAAACCCCTCAAAATCATAGATCCACACCAAAACGACCCTAAACCTACCTGATGTTCTCCAAAACCCACAATTTACACTTTTCCACCATGATGACCAACAAGAACCCATCTAAAACCCAACGGAAAACCCAAAACATTTCAAAAACACCCCAAACAAGAACGGGATCACCCCCAAAACTCGAAAAAATCCCCCAAAACCATAGATCCACCACAAACCACCCTAAACCTACGTGATGTTCTCCAAAATCCACAATTTACACTTTTCCACCATGATGACTAACAAGAACCCAACAAAACACAACGGAGCACCCAAAACATTTCAAAAACACCCCAAACAAGAACGGGATCACCCCCAAAATTGGAAGAAAATCCCCAAAAACCATAGATCCACCCCAAAACCACCCTAAACCTACCTGAAGTTCTCCAAATCCCAAAGTCCACTCCCAACCACCAGAAAACCCATTAGGAACTGTCGTGGTTCCGCTCAAGTGGGCAGCCGAGCACCACCACAGCTGCTCTCTCCCTTGACTCTCCCGGCTGCTGACCCCAAAACAAGTCAAAAAAAAAACCAAAACAAGAACGGGATAACCCCTAAAAACGAAAGAATAAACCAAAAGCCATAGATCCACACCAAAAGTCCCCCTAAACCTACCTGATGTTCTCCAATACCCACAATTTACAATTTTTCACCATGATGACCAACAAGAACCCAACAAAACCCAACGGAGACCCCAAAACATGGCAAAAACACCCCAAACAAGAACGGAACCACCCCAAAAACAGAAGAAAACGCTTAAAAAAAAAAAAAAAAAAAAAAAAAAAAAAAAAACAGAAGAATTTTCCCAAAACCAAAGATTCACCCTCCAAAAAAACTTAAACTCACCTGATGTTCTCCAAAAATCACAATTTACTCTTTTCCAAAATGATGACCAACGAGAACCCAACAAAACCCAACGGAGACCCCAAAACACGTAGAAACACCCCAAACAAAAAAGGCATTCCCCCAAAACTGGAAGAAAATAACCCCAAAACCATAGATCCACCCCAAAACCACCCTAAACCTACCTGATGTTCTCCAAAACCCACAATTTAAACTTTTCGACCATGATGACCTACAAAAACCTAACAAAACCCAACGGAGACACAAAAACACGTCAAAAACACCCCAAAAAAGAACGGGACCCCAAAAGCAAACCGGATCAGAAGAAAATATGTGATTTAACCCCCCAAAAACCCTTAAACCTACCTGATGTTCTCCTAAATGTACAATCCACTCCCAACCACCAGAAAACCCATTAGGAACTCAACGAAACGCAACGGAACCACAAAAACACGTCAAACACAACCCTAAAAAGAACTGGATCAGAAGAAAAAAAAAAAACAAAACTATGAATTTCCCCGCAAAACCACCCTAAACTCAGCTGATCTTCTTCAAAACCCACAATCCACTCCCATTTACCTTAACGACCAACGAGAACGCAATAAAACCCAACGGAGACCCCAAAATAAGTCAAAAACACCCCAAAAAAGAACGGGACCACCCGAAGAAACAGAAGGAAACCCAAAAAAACATGACTCTGCCCCAAAAGTCCCCCTAAACCTACCTGATGTTCTCCAAAACCCACAATTTACACTTTTCCACCATGATGACCAACAAGAGCCCAACTAAAACCCATCGGAGACCCTAAAACACGTCAAAAACACCCCAAAAAAGAACAGGATCACTCCAAAAAACAGAACAAAACCCCAAATACAATAGTTCCACTCCAAAAGTCCCCCTAAACATACCTGATGTTCTCCAAATCCCAAAGTCCACTCCCAACCACCAGAAAACCCATTAGGAACTGTCGTGGTTCCGCTCAAGTGGGCAGCCGAGCACCACCACAGCCGCTCTCTCCCTTGACTCTCCCGGCTGCTGACCCCAAAACAAGTCAAAAAAAAAAAAAACAAAACAAGAACGGGATAATCCCTAAAAACGAAAGAATAAACCAAAAGCCATAGATCCACACCAAAAGTCCCCCTAAACCTACCTGATGTTCTCCAAAACCCACAATTTACTCTTTTTCACCACGATGACTGTGGAAAACCCAACGAAACCTAACGGAGAAACCAAAACACGTCAAAAACACCCCAGAAAAGGACTGGATCAGAAGTAAAAAACCCCAAAACTATGAATTTTTCTACAAAACCACCCTAAACCTACCTGATGTTCTCCAAAACCCACAATTTACACTTTTCCACCATGATGACCAACAAGAACCCAACTAAAACCCAACGGAGAACCCAAAACACGTCAAAAACACCCCAAGCAAGAACGGGATCACCCCCAAAACTGGAAGAAAATCCCCCAAAAGCACGGATCCAATCCCAAAACCACCCTAAACCTACCTGATGTGCTCCAAATCCCAAAGTCCACTCCCAACCACCAGAAAACCCATTAGGAACTCAACGAAACGCAACGAAAACCCCAAAACACGTCAAAAACACCCCAAACAAGAAAGGAATTCCCCCAAAACTGCAAGAAAATAACCCCAAAACCATAGATCCACCCCAAAACCACCCTAAACCTACCTGATCTTCTCCAAATCCCAAAGTCCACTCCCAACCACCAGAAAACCCATTAGGAACTCAACGAAATGCAACGGAAACACAAAAACACGTCAAAAACACCCCAAAAAAGAACAGGATCAGAAGAAAAAAAAAAAAACAAAACTATGAATTTCCCCCCAAAACCACCCTAAACTCACCTGATCGTCTTCAAAACCCACAATCCACGCCCATTTACCTTAACGACCAACGAGAACCCAACAAAACCCAACGGAGATCCCAAAAAACGTCAAAAACACCCCAAAAAACAACTGGTTCAACCCCAAAAACGAAAGAAAACCCCAAAAGCCATAGATCCGCACCAAAAATCCCCCTAAACCTACCTGATGTTCTCCAAAACCCACAATTTACACTTTTTCACCATGATGACCAACAAGAACCCAACAAAACCCAACGGAGAACCAAAACACGTCAAAAACAACCCAAAAAAGAACAGAATGAACCCAAAATAACACAAGAAAAGCCCAAAAAACATGACTCTGCCCCAAAAGTCCCCCTAAACCTACCTGAAGTTATTCAAAACCCACAATTTACACTTTTCCACCATGATGCCAAAGGAAAACCCAACGAAATCCAACGGAGACCCCAAAACACGTCAAAAACACCCCAAACAAGAACGGAATCACCCCCAAAACTGGAAGAAAATCCCCAAAAAGCACGGATCCAATCCCCAAAACAACCTAAACCTACCTGATGTTCTCCAAAACCCGCAATTTACCCTTTTCCACAATGATGACCATGGAAAACCGAACGAATCCCAACGGAGACCACAAAACACGTCAAAAAAAAAAAAAAAAAAAAAAAAAAGGATCACCCCAAAATTGGAAGAAAACCCCTCAAAATCATAGATCCACACCAAAACGACCCTAAACCTACCTGATGTTCTCCAAAACCCACAATTTACACTTTTCCACCATGATGACCAACAAGAACCCATCTAAAACCCAACGGAAAACCCAAAACATTTCAAAAACACCCCAAACAAGAACGGGATCACCCCCAAAACTCGAAAAAATCCCCCAGAACCATAGATCCACCACAAACCACCCTAAACCTACGTGATGTTCTCCAAAACCCACAATTTACACTTTTCCACCATGATGACTAACAAGAACCCAACAAAACACAACGGAGCACCCAAAACATTTCAAAAACACCCCAAACAAGAACGGGATCACCCCCAAAATTGGAAGAAAATCCCCAAAAACCATAGATCCACCCCAAAACCACCCTAAACCTACCTGAAGTTCTCCAAATCCCAAAGTCCACTCCCAACCACCAGAAAACCCATTAGGAACTGTCGTGGTTCCGCTCAAGTGGGCAGCCGAGCACCACCACAGCTGCTCTCTCCCTTGACTCTCCCGGCTGCTGACCCCAAAACAAGTCAAAAAAAAAACCAAAACAAGAACGGGATAACCCCTAAAAACGAAAGAATAAACCAAAAGCCATAGATCCACACCAAAAGTCCCCCTAAACCTACCTGATGTTCTCCAATACCCACAATTTACAATTTTTCACCATGATGACCAACAAGAACCCAACAAAACCCAACGGAGACCCCAAAACATGGCAAAAACACCCCAAACAAGAACGGAACCACCCCAAAAACAGAAGAAAACGCTTAAAAAAAAAAAAAAAAAAAAAAAAAAAAAAAAACAGAAGAATTTTCCCAAAACCAAAGATTCACCCTCCAAAAAAACTTAAACTCACCTGATGTTCTCCAAAAATCACAATTTACTCTTTTCCAAAATGATGACCAACGAGAACCCAACAAAACCCAACGGAGACCCCAAAACACGTAGAAACACCCCAAACAAAAAAGGCATTCCCCCAAAACTGGAAGAAAATAACCCCAAAACCATAGATCCACCCCAAAACCACCCTAAACCTACCTGATGTTCTCCAAAACCCACAATTTAAACTTTTCGACCATGACGACCTACAAAAACCTAACAAAACCCAACGGAGACACAAAAACACGTCAAAAACACCCCAAAAAAGAACGGGACCCCAAAAGCGAACCGGATCAGAAGAAAATATGTGATTTAACCCCCCAAAAACCCTTAAACCTACCTGATGTTCTCCTAAATGTACAATCCACTCCCAACCACCAGAAAACCCATTAGGAACTCAACGAAACGCAACGGAACCACAAAAACACGTCAAACACAACCCTAAAAAGAACTGGATCAGAAGAAAAAAAAAAAACAAAACTATGAATTTCCCCGCAAAACCACCCTAAACTCAGCTGATCTTCTTCAAAACCCACAATCCACTCCCATTTACCTTAACGACCAACGAGAACGCAATAAAACCCAACGGAGACCCCAAAATAAGTCAAAAACACCCCAAAAAAGAACGGGACCACCCGAAGAAACAGAAGGAAACCCAAAAAAACATGACTCTGCCCCAAAAGTCCCCCTAAACCTACCTGATGTTCTCCAAAACCCACAATTTACACTTTTCCACCATGATGACCAACAAGAGCCCAACTAAAACCCATCGGAGACCCTAAAACACGTCAAAAACACCCCAAAAAAGAACAGGATCACTCCAAAAAACAGAACAAAACCCCAAATACAATAGTTCCACTCCAAAAGTCCCCCTAAACATACCTGATGTTCTCCAAATCCCAAAGTCCACTCCCAACCACCAGAAAACCCATTAGGAACTGTCGTGGTTCCGCTCAAGTGGGCAGCCGAGCACCACCACAGCCGCTCTCTCCCTTGACTCTCCCGGCTGCTGACCCCAAAACAAGTCAAAAAAAAAAAAAACAAAACAAGAACGGGATAATCCCTAAAAACGAAAGAATAAACCAAAAGCCATAGATCCACACCAAAAGTCCCCCTAAACCTACCTGATGTTCTCCAAAACCCACAATTTACTCTTTTTCACCACGATGACTGTGGAAAACCCAACGAAACCTAACGGAGAAACCAAAACACGTCAAAAACACCCCAGAAAAGGACTAGATCAGAAGTAAAAAACCCCAAAACTATGAATTTTTCTACAAAACCACCCTAAACCTACCTGATGTTCTCCAAAACCCACAATTTACACTTTTCCACCATGATGACCAACAAGAACCCAACTAAAACCCAACGGAGAACCCAAAACACGTCAAAAACACCCCAAGCAAGAACGGGATCACCCCCAAAACTGGAAGAAAATCCCCCAAAAGCACGGATCCAATCCCAAAACCACCCTAAACCTACCTGATGTGCTCCAAATCCCAAAGTCCACTCCCAACCACCAGAAAACCCATTAGGAACTCAACGAAACGCAACGAAAACCCCAAAACACGTCAAAAACACCCCAAACAAGAAAGGAATTCCCCCAAAACTGCAAGAAAATAACCCCAAAACCATAGATCCACCCCAAAACCACCCTAAACCTACCTGATCTTCTCCAAATCCCAAAGTCCACTCCCAACCACCAGAAAACCCATTAGGAACTCAACGAAATGCAACGGAAACACAAAAACACGTCAAAAACACCCCAAAAAAGAACAGGATCAGAAGAAAAAAAAAAAAACAAAACTATGAATTTCCCCCCAAAACCACCCTAAACTCACCTGATCGTCTTCAAAACCCACAATCCACGCCCATTTACCTTAACGACCAACGAGAACCCAACAAAACCCAACGGAGATCCCAAAAAACGTCAAAAACACCCCAAAAAACAACTGGTTCAACCCCAAAAACGAAAGAAAACCCCAAAAGCCATAGATCCGCACCAAAAATCCCCCTAAACCTACCTGATGTTCTCCAAAACCCACAATTTACACTTTTTCACCATGATGACCAACAAGAACCCAACAAAACCCAACGGAGAACCAAAACACGTCAAAAACAACCCAAAAAAGAACAGAATGAACCCAAAATAACACAAGAAAAGCCCAAAAAACATGACTCTGCCCCAAAAGTCCCCCTAAACCTACCTGAAGTTATTCAAAACCCACAATTTACACTTTTCCACCATGATGCCAAAGGAAAACCCAACGAAATCCAACGGAGACCCCAAAACACGTCAAAAACACCCCAAACAAGAACGGAATCACCCCCAAAACTGGAAGAAAATCCCCAAAAAGCACGGATCCAATCCCCAAAACAACCTAAACCTACCTGATGTTCTCCAAAACCCGCAATTTACCCTTTTCCACAATGATGACCATGGAAAACCGAACGAATCCCAACGGAGAGCACAAAACACGTCAAAAAAAAAAAAAAAAAAAAAAAAAGGATCACCCCAAAATTGGAAGAAAACCCCTCAAAATCATAGATCCACACCAAAACGACCCTAAACCTACCTGATGTTCTCCAAAACCCACAATTTACACTTTTCCACCATGATGACCAACAAGAACCCATCTAAAACCCAACGGAAAACCCAAAACATTTCAAAAACACCCCAAACAAGAACGGGATCACCCCCAAAACTCGAAAAAATCCCCCAAAACCATAGATCCACCACAAACCACCCTAAACCTACGTGATGTTCTCCAAAACCCACAATTTACACTTTTCCACCATGATGACTAACAAGAACCCAACAAAACACAACGGAGCACCCAAAACATTTCAAAAACACCCCAAACAAGAACGGGATCACCCCCAAAATTGGAAGAAAATCCCCAAAAACCATAGATCCACCCCAAAACCACCCTAAACCTACCTGAAGTTCTCCAAATCCCAAAGTCCACTCCCAACCACCAGAAAACCCATTAGGAACTGTCGTGGTTCCGCTCAAGTGGGCAGCCGAGCACCACCACAGCTGCTCTCTCCCTTGACTCTCCCGGCTGCTGACCCCAAAACAAGTCAAAAAAAAAACCAAAACAAGAACGGGATAACCCCTAAAAACGAAAGAATAAACCAAAAGCCATAGATCCACACCAAAAGTCCCCCTAAACCTACCTGATGTTCTCCAATACCCACAATTTACAATTTTTCACCATGATGACCAACAAGAACCCAACAAAACCCAACGGAGACCCCAAAACATGGCAAAAACACCCCAAACAAGAACGGAACCACCCCAAAAACAGAAGAAAACGCTTAAAAAAAAAAAAAAAAAAAAAAAAAAAAAAAAAAAAAACAGAAGAATTTTCCCAAAACCAGAGATTCACCCTCCAAAAAAACTTAAACTCACCTGATGTTCTCCAAAAATCACAATTTACTCTTTTCCAAAATGATGACCAACGAGAACCCAACAAAACCCAACGGAGACCCCAAAACACGTAGAAACACCCCAAACAAAAAAGGCATTCCCCCAAAACTGGAAGAAAATAACCCCAAAACCATAGATCCACCCCAAAACCACCCTAAACCTACCTGATGTTCTCCAAAACCCACAATTTAAACTTTTCGACCATGACGACCTACAAAAACCTAACAAAACCCAACGGAGACACAAAAACACGTCAAAAACACCCCAAAAAAGAACGGGACCCCAAAAGCGAACCGGATCAGAAGAAAATATGTGATTTAACCCCCCAAAAACCCTTAAACCTACCTGATGTTCTCCTAAATGTACAATCCACTCCCAACCACCAGAAAACCCATTAGGAACTCAACGAAACGCAACGGAACCACAAAAACACGTCAAAAACAACCCTAAAAAGAACTGGATCAGAAGAAAAAAAAAAAACAAAACTATGAATTTCCCCGCAAAACCACCCTAAACTCAGCTGATCTTCTTCAAAACCCACAATCCACTCCCATTTACCTTAACGACCAACGAGAACGCAATAAAACCCAACGGAGACCCCAAAATAAGTCAAAAACACCCCAAAAAAGAACGGGACCACCCGAAGAAACAGAAGGAAACCCAAAAAAACATGACTCTGCCCCAAAAGTCCCCCTAAACCTACCTGATGTTCTCCAAAACCCACAATTTACACTTTTCCACCATGATGACCAACAAGAGCCCAACTAAAACCCATCGGAGACCCTAAAACACGTCAAAAACACCCCAAAAAAGAACAGGATCACTCCAAAAAACAGAACAAAACCCCAAATACAATAGTTCCACTCCAAAAGTCCCCCTAAACATACCTGATGTTCTCCAAATCCCAAAGTCCACTCCCAACCACCAGAAAACCCATTAGGAACTGTCGTGGTTCCGCTCAAGTGGGCAGCCGAGCACCACCACAGCCGCTCTCTCCCTTGACTCTCCCGGCTGCTGACCCCAAAACAAGTCAAAAAAAAAAAACAAAACAAGAACGGGATAATCCCTAAAAACGAAAGAATAAACCAAAAGCCATAGATCCACACCAAAAGTCCCCCTAAACCTACCTGATGTTCTCCAAAACCCACAATTTACTCTTTTTCACCACGATGACTGTGGAAAACCCAACGAAACCTAACGGAGAAACCAAAACACGTCAAAAACACCCCAGAAAAGGACTGGATCAGAAGTAAAAAACCCCAAAACTATGAATTTTTCTACAAAACCACCCTAAACCTACCTGATGTTCTCCAAAACCCACAATTTACACTTTTTCACCATGATGACCAACAAGAACCCAACTAAAACCCAACGGAGAACCCAAAACACGTCAAAAACACCCCAAGCAAGAACGGGATCACCCCCAAAACTGGAAGAAAATCCCCCAAAAGCACGGATCCAATCCCAAAACCACCCTAAACCTACCTGATGTGCTCCAAATCCCAAAGTCCACTCCCAACCACCAGAAAACCCATTAGGAACTCAACGAAACGCAACGAAAACCCCAAAACACGTCAAAAACACCCCAAACAAGAAAGGAATTCCCCCAAAACTGCAAGAAAATAACCCCAAAACCATAGATCCACCCCAAAACCACCCTAAACCTACCTGATGTTCTCCAAATCCCAAAGTCCACTCCCAACCACCAGAAAACCCATTAGGAACTCAACGAAATGCAACGGAAACACAAAAACACGTCAAAAACACCCCAAAAAAGAACAGGATCAGAAGAAAAAAAAAAAAAACAAAACTATGAATTTCCCCCCAAAACCACCCTAAACTCACCTGATCTTCTTCAAAACCCACAATCCACGCCCATTTACCTTAACGACCAACGAGAACCCAACAAAACCCAACGGAGACCCCAAAAAACGTCAAAAACACCCCAAAAAACAACTGGTTCAACCCCAAAAACGAAAGAAAACCCCAAAAGCCATAGATCCGCACCAAAAATCCCCCTAAACCTACCTGATGTTCTCCAAAACCCACAATTTACACTTTTTCACCATGATGACCAACAAGAACCCAACAAAACCCAACGGAGAACCAAAACACGTCAAAAACAACCCAAAAAAGAACAGAATGAACCCAAAATAACACAAGAAAAGCCCAAAAAACATGACTCTGCCCCAAAAGTCCCCCTAAACCTACCTGAAGTTATTCAAAACCCACAATTTACACTTTTCCACCATGATGCCAAAGGAAAACCCAACGAAATCCAACGGAGACCCCAAAACACGTCAAAAACACCCCAAACAAGAACGGAATCACCCCCAAAACTGGAAGAAAATCCCCAAAAAGCACGGATCCAATCCCCAAAACAACCTAAACCTACCTGATGTTCTCCAAAACCCGCAATTTACCCTTTTCCACAATGATGACCATGGAAAACCGAACGAATCCCAACGGAGACCACAAAACACGTCAAAAAAAAAAAAAAAAAAAAAAAAAAAGGATCACCCCAAAATTGGAAGAAAACCCCTCAAAATCATAGATCCACACCAAAACGACCCTAAACCTACCTGATGTTCTCCAAAACCCACAATTTACACTTTTCCACCATGATGACCAACAAGAACCCATCTAAAACCCAACGGAAAACCCAAAACATTTCAAAAACACCCCAAACAAGAACGGGATCACCCCCAAAACTCGAAAAAATCCCCCAAAACCATAGATCCACCACAAACCACCCTAAACCTACGTGATGTTCTCCAAAACCCACAATTTACACTTTTCCACCATGATGACTAACAAGAACCCAACAAAACACAACGGAGCACCCAAAACATTTCAAAAACACCCCAAACAAGAACGGGATCACCCCCAAAATTGGAAGAAAATCCCCAAAAACCATAGATCCACCCCAAAACCACCCTAAACCTACCTGAAGTTCTCCAAATCCCAAAGTCCACTCCCAACCACCAGAAAACCCATTAGGAACTGTCGTGGTTCCGCTCAAGTGGGCAGCCGAGCACCACCACAGCTGCTCTCTCCCTTGACTCTCCCGGCTGCTGACCCCAAAACAAGTCAATAAAAAAACAAAACAAGAACGGGATAACCCCTAAAAACGAAAGAATAAACCAAAAGCCATAGATCCACACCAAAAGTCCCCCTAAACCTACCTGATGTTCTCCAATACCGACAATTTACAATTTTTCACCATGATGACCAACAAGAACCCAACAAAACCCAACGGAGACCCCAAAACATGGCAAAAACACCCCAAACAAGAACGGAACCACCCCAAAAACAGAAGAAAACGCTTAAAAAAAAAAAAAAAAAAAAAAAAAAAAAACAGAAGAATTTTCCCAAAACCAAAGATTCACCCTCCAAAAAAACTTAAACTCACCTGATGTTCTCCAAAAATCACAATTTACTCTTTTCCAAAATGATGACCAACGAGAACCCAACAAAACCCAACGGAGACCCCAAAACACGTAGAAACACCCCAAACAAAAAAGGCATTCCCCCAAAACTGGAAGAAAATAACCCCAAAACCATAGATCCACCCCAAAACCACCCTAAACCTACCTGATGTTCTCCAAAACCCACAATTTAAACTTTTCGACCATGACGACCTACAAAAACCTAACAAAACCCAACGGAGACACAAAAACACGTCAAAAACACCCCAAAAAAGAACGGGACCCCAAAAGCGAACCGGATCAGAAGAAAATATGTGATTTAACCCCCCAAAAACCCTTAAACCTACCTGATGTTCTCCTAAATGTACAATCCACTCCCAACCACCAGAAAACCCATTAGGAACTCAACGAAACGCAACGGAACCACAAAAACACGTCAAACACAACCCTAAAAAGAACTGGATCAGAAGAAAAAAAAAAAACAAAACTATGAATTTCCCCGCAAAACCACCCTAAACTCAGCTGATCTTCTTCAAAACCCACAATCCACTCCCATTTACCTTAACGACCAACGAGAACGCAATAAAACCCAACGGAGACCCCAAAATAAGTCAAAAACACCCCAAAAAAGAACGGGACCACCCGAAGAAACAGAAGGAAACCCAAAAAAACATGACTCTGCCCCAAAAGTCCCCCTAAACCTACCTGATGTTCTCCAAAACCCACAATTTACACTTTTCCACCATGATGACCAACAAGAGCCCAACTAAAACCCATCGGAGACCCTAAAACACGTCAAAAACACCCCAAAAAAGAACAGGATCACTCCAAAAAACAGAACAAAACCCCAAATACAATAGTTCCACTCCAAAAGTCCCCCTAAACATACCTGATGTTCTCCAAATCCCAAAGTCCACTCCCAACCACCAGAAAACCCATTAGGAACTGTCGTGGTTCCGCTCAAGTGGGCAGCCGAGCACCACCACAGCCGCTCTCTCCCTTGACTCTCCCGGCTGCTGACCCCAAAACAAGTCAAAAAAAAAAAACAAAACAAGAACGGGATAATCCCTAAAAACGAAAGAATAAACCAAAAGCCATAGATCCACACCAAAAGTCCCCCTAAACCTACCTGATGTTCTCCAAAACCCACAATTTACTCTTTTTCACCACGATGACTGTGGAAAACCCAACGAAACCTAACGGAGAAACCAAAACACGTCAAAAACACCCCAGAAAAGGACTGGATCAGAAGTAAAAAACCCCAAAACTATGAATTTTTCTACAAAACCACCCTAAACCTACCTGATGTTCTCCAAAACCCACAATTTACACTTTTTCACCATGATGACCAACAAGAACCCAACTAAAACCCAACGGAGAACCCAAAACACGTCAAAAACACCCCAAGCAAGAACGGGATCACCCCCAAAACTGGAAGAAAATCCCCCAAAAGCACGGATCCAATCCCAAAACCACCCTAAACCTACCTGATGTGCTCCAAATCCCAAAGTCCACTCCCAACCACCAGAAAACCCATTAGGAACTCAACGAAACGCAACGAAAACCCCAAAACACGTCAAAAACACCCCAAACAAGAAAGGAATTCCCCCAAAACTGCAAGAAAATAACCCCAAAACCATAGATCCACCCCAAAACCACCCTAAACCTACCTGATGTTCTCCAAATCCCAAAGTCCACTCCCAACCACCAGAAAACCCATTAGGAACTCAACGAAATGCAACGGAAACACAAAAACACGTCAAAAACACCCCAAAAAAGAACAGGATCAGAAGAAAAAAAAAAAAAACAAAACTATGAATTTCCCCCCAAAACCACCCTAAACTCACCTGATCTTCTTCAAAACCCACAATCCACGCCCATTTACCTTAACGACCAACGAGAACCCAACAAAACCCAACGGAGACCCCAAAAAACGTCAAAAACACCCCAAAAAACAACTGGTTCAACCCCAAAAACGAAAGAAAACCCCAAAAGCCATAGATCCGCACCAAAAATCCCCCTAAACCTACCTGATGTTCTCCAAAACCCACAATTTACACTTTTTCACCATGATGACCAACAAGAACCCAACAAAACCCAACGGAGAACCAAAACACGTCAAAAACAACCCAAAAAAGAACAGAATGAACCCAAAATAACACAAGAAAAGCCCAAAAAACATGACTCTGCCCCAAAAGTCCCCCTAAACCTACCTGAAGTTATTCAAAACCCACAATTTACACTTTTCCACCATGATGCCAAAGGAAAACCCAACGAAATCCAACGGAGACCCCAAAACACGTCAAAAACACCCCAAACAAGAACGGAATCACCCCCAAAACTGGAAGAAAATCCCCAAAAAGCACGGATCCAATCCCCAAAACAACCTAAACCTACCTGATGTTCTCCAAAACCCGCAATTTACCCTTTTCCACAATGATGACCATGGAAAACCGAACGAATCCCAACGGAGACCACAAAACACGTCAAAAAAAAAAAAAAAAAAAAAAAAAAAGGATCACCCCAAAATTGGAAGAAAACCCCTCAAAATCATAGATCCACACCAAAACGACCCTAAACCTACCTGATGTTCTCCAAAACCCACAATTTACACTTTTCCACCATGATGACCAACAAGAACCCATCTAAAACCCAACGGAAAACCCAAAACATTTCAAAAACACCCCAAACAAGAACGGGATCACCCCCAAAACTCGAAAAAATCCCCCAAAACCATAGATCCACCACAAACCACCCTAAACCTACGTGATGTTCTCCAAAACCCACAATTTACACTTTTCCACCATGATGACTAACAAGAACCCAACAAAACACAACGGAGCACCCAAAACATTTCAAAAACACCCCAAACAAGAACGGGATCACCCCCAAAATTGGAAGAAAATCCCCAAAAACCATAGATCCACCCCAAAACCACCCTAAACCTACCTGAAGTTCTCCAAATCCCAAAGTCCACTCCCAACCACCAGAAAACCCATTAGGAACTGTCGTGGTTCCGCTCAAGTGGGCAGCCGAGCACCACCACAGCTGCTCTCTCCCTTGACTCTCCCGGCTGCTGACCCCAAAACAAGTCAATAAAAAAACAAAACAAGAACGGGATAACCCCTAAAAACGAAAGAATAAACCAAAAGCCATAGATCCACACCAAAAGTCCCCCTAAACCTACCTGATGTTCTCCAATACCGACAATTTACAATTTTTCACCATGATGACCAACAAGAACCCAACAAAACCCAACGGAGACCCCAAAACATGGCAAAAACACCCCAAACAAGAACGGAACCACCCCAAAAACAGAAGAAAACGCTTAAAAAAAAAAAAAAAAAAAAAAAAAAAAAACAGAAGAATTTTCCCAAAACCAAAGATTCACCCTCCAAAAAAACTTAAACTCACCTGATGTTCTCCAAAAATCACAATTTACTCTTTTCCAAAATGATGACCAACGAGAACCCAACAAAACCCAACGGAGACCCCAAAACACGTAGAAACACCCCAAACAAAAAAGGCATTCCCCCAAAACTGGAAGAAAATAACCCCAAAACCATAGATCCACCCCAAAACCACCCTAAACCTACCTGATGTTCTCCAAAACCCACAATTTAAACTTTTCGACCATGACGACCTACAAAAACCTAACAAAACCCAACGGAGACACAAAAACACGTCAAAAACACCCCAAAAAAGAACGGGACCCCAAAAGCGAACCGGATCAGAAGAAAATATGTGATTTAACCCCCCAAAAACCCTTAAACCTACCTGATGTTCTCCTAAATGTACAATCCACTCCCAACCACCAGAAAACCCATTAGGAACTCAACGAAACGCAACGGAACCACAAAAACACGTCAAACACAACCCTAAAAAGAACTGGATCAGAAGAAAAAAAAAAAACAAAACTATGAATTTCCCCCCAAAACCACCCTAAACTCAGCTGATCTTCTTCAAAACCCACAATCCACTCCCATTTACCTTAACGACCAACGAGAACGCAATAAAACCCAACGGAGACCCCAAAATAAGTCAAAAACACCCCAAAAAAGAACGGGACCACCCGAAGAAACAGAAGGAAACCCAAAAAAACATGACTCTGCCCCAAAAGTCCCCCTAAACCTACCTGATGTTCTCCAAAACCCACAATTTACACTTTTCCACCATGATGACCAACAAGAGCCCAACTAAAACCCATCGGAGACCCTAAAACACGTCAAAAACACCCCAAAAAAGAACAGGATCACTCCAAAAAACAGAACAAAACCCCAAATACAATAGTTCCACTCCAAAAGTCCCCCTAAACATACCTGATGTTCTCCAAATCCCAAAGTCCACTCCCAACCACCAGAAAACCCATTAGGAACTGTCGTGGTTCCGCTCAAGTGGGCAGCCGAGCACCACCACAGCCGCTCTCTCCCTTGACTCTCCCGGCTGCTGACCCCAAAACAAGTCAAAAAAAAAAAACAAAACAAGAACGGGATAATCCCTAAAAACGAAAGAATAAACCAAAAGCCATAGATCCACACCAAAAGTCCCCCTAAACCTACCTGATGTTCTCCAAAACCCACAATTTACTCTTTTTCACCACGATGACTGTGGAAAACCCAACGAAACCTAACGGAGAAACCAAAACACGTCAAAAACACCCCAGAAAAGGACTGGATCAGAAGTAAAAAACCCCAAAACTATGAATTTTTCTACGAAACCACCCTAAACCTACCTGATGTTCTCCAAAACCCACAATTTACACTTTTCCACAATGATGACCATGGAAAACCGAACGAATCCCAACGGAGAGCACAAAACACGTCAAAAAAAAAAAAAAAAAAAAAAAAAGGATCACCCCAAAATTGGAAGAAAACCCCTCAAAATCATAGATCCACACCAAAACGACCCTAAACCTACCTGATGTTCTCCAAAACCCACAATTTACACTTTTCCACCATGATGACCAACAAGAACCCATCTAAAACCCAACGGAAAACCCAAAACATTTCAAAAACACCCCAAACAAGAACGGGATCACCCCCAAAACTCGAAAAAATCCCCCAAAACCATAGATCCACCACAAACCACCCTAAACCTACGTGATGTTCTCCAAAACCCACAATTTACACTTTTCCACCATGATGACTAACAAGAACCCAACAAAACACAACGGAGCACCCAAAACATTTCAAAAACACCCCAAACAAGAACGGGATCACCCCCAAAATTGGAAGAAAATCCCCAAAAACCATAGATCCACCCCAAAACCACCCTAAACCTACCTGAAGTTCTCCAAATCCCAAAGTCCACTCCCAACCACCAGAAAACCCATTAGGAACTGTCGTGGTTCCGCTCAAGTGGGCAGCCGAGCACCACCACAGCTGCTCTCTCCCTTGACTCTCCCGGCTGCTGACCCCAAAACAAGTCAAAAAAAAAACCAAAACAAGAACGGGATAACCCCTAAAAACGAAAGAATAAACCAAAAGCCATAGATCCACACCAAAAGTCCCCCTAAACCTACCTGATGTTCTCCAATACCGACAATTTACAATTTTTCACCATGATGACCAACAAGAACCCAACAAAACCCAACGGAGACCCCAAAACATGGCAAAAACACCCCAAACAAGAACGGAACCACCCCAAAAACAGAAGAAAACGCTTAAAAAAAAAAAAAAACAAAAAAACAAAAAAAAAAAAAAACCAGAAGAATTTTCCCAAAACCAAAGATTCACCCTCCAAAAAAACTTAAACTCACCTGATGTTCTCCAAAAATCACAATTTACTCTTTTCCAAAATGATGACCAACGAGAACCCAACAAAACCCAACGGAGACCCCAAAACACGTAGAAACACCCCAAACAAAAAAGGCATTCCCCCAAAACTGGAAGAAAATAACCCCAAAACCATAGATCCACCCCAAAACCACCCTAAACCTACCTGATGTTCTCCAAAACCCACAATTTAAACTTTTCGACCATGACGACCTACAAAAACCTAACAAAACCCAACGGAGACACAAAAACACGTCAAAAACACCCCAAAAAAGAACGGGACCCCAAAAGCGAACCGGATCAGAAGAAAATATGTGATTTAACCCCCCAAAAACCCTTAAACCTACCTGATGTTCTCCTAAATGTACAATCCACTCCCAACCACCAGAAAACCCATTAGGAACTCAACGAAACGCAACGGAACCACAAAAACACGTCAAAAACAACCCTAAAAAGAACTGGATCAGAAGAAAAAAAAAAAACAAAACTATGAATTTCCCCGCAAAACCACCCTAAACTCAGCTGATCTTCTTCAAAACCCACAATCCACTCCCATTTACCTTAACGACCAACGAGAACGCAATAAAACCCAACGGAGACCCCAAAATAAGTCAAAAACACCCCAAAAAAGAACGGGACCACCCGAAGAAACAGAAGGAAACCCAAAAAAACATGACTCTGCCCCAAAAGTCCCCCTAAACCTACCTGATGTTCTCCAAAACCCACAATTTACACTTTTCCACCATGATGACCAACAAGAGCCCAACTAAAACCCATCGGAGACCCTAAAACACGTCAAAAACACCCCAAAAAAGAACAGGATCACTCCAAAAAACAGAACAAAACCCCAAATACAATAGTTCCACTCCAAAAGTCCCCCTAAACATACCTGATGTTCTCCAAATCCCAAAGTCCACTCCCAACCACCAGAAAACCCATTAGGAACTGTCGTGGTTCCGCTCAAGTGGGCAGCCGAGCACCACCACAGCCGCTCTCTCCCTTGACTCTCCCGGCTGCTGACCCCAAAACAAGTCAAAAAAAAAAAACAAAACAAGAACGGGATAATCCCTAAAAACGAAAGAATAAACCAAAAGCCATAGATCCACACCAAAAGTCCCCCTAAACCTACCTGATGTTCTCCAAAACCCACAATTTACTCTTTTTCACCACGATGACTGTGGAAAACCCAACGAAACCTAACGGAGAAACCAAAACACGTCAAAAACACCCCAGAAAAGGACTGGATCAGAAGTAAAAAACCCCAAAACTATGAATTTTTCTACAAAACCACCCTAAACCTACCTGATGTTCTCCAAAACCCACAATTTACACTTTTTCACCATGATGACCAACAAGAACCCAACTAAAACCCAACGGAGAACCCAAAACACGTCAAAAACACCCCAAGCAAGAACGGGATCACCCCCAAAACTGGAAGAAAATCCCCCAAAAGCACGGATCCAATCCCAAAACCACCCTAAACCTACCTGATGTGCTCCAAATCCCAAAGTCCACTCCCAACCACCAGAAAACCCATTAGGAACTCAACGAAACGCAACGAAAACCCCATAACACGTCAAAAACACCCCAAACAAGAAAGGAATTCCCCCAAAACTGCAAGAAAATAACCCCAAAACCATAGATCCACCCCAAAACCACCCTAAACCTACCTGATCTTCTCCAAATCCCAAAGTCCACTCCCAACCACCAGAAAACCCATTAGGAACTCAACGAAATGCAACGGAAACACAAAAACACGTCAAAAACACCCCAAAAAAGAACAGGATCAGAAGAAAAAAAAAAAAAAACAAAACTATGAATTTCCCCCCAAAACCACCCTAAACTCACCTGATCTTCTTCAAAACCCACAATCCACGCCCATTTACCTTAACGACCAACGAGAACCCAACAAAACCCAACGGAGACCCCAAAAAACGTCAAAAACACCCCAAAAAACAACTGGTTCAACCCCAAAAACGAAAGAAAACCCCAAAAGCCATAGATCCGCACCAAAAATCCCCCTAAACCTACCTGATGTTCTCCAAAACCCACAATTTACACTTTTTCACCATGATGACCAACAAGAACCCAACAAAACCCAACGGAGAACCAAAACACGTCAAAAACAACCCAAAAAAGAACAGAATGAACCCAAAATAACACAAGAAAAGCCCAAAAAACATGACTCTGCCCCAAAAGTCCCCCTAAACCTACCTGAAGTTATTCAAAACCCACAATTTACACTTTTCCACCATGATGCCAAAGGAAAACCCAACGAAATCCAACGGAGACCCCAAAACACGTCAAAAACACCCCAAACAAGAACGGAATCACCCCCAAAACTGGAAGAAAATCCCCAAAAAGCACGGATCCAATCCCCAAAACAACCTAAACCTACCTGATGTTCTCCAAAACCCGCAATTTACCCTTTTCCACAATGATGACCATGGAAAACCGAACGAATCCCAACGGAGACCACAAAACACGTCAAAAAAAAAAAAAAAAAAAAAAAAAAGGATCACCCCAAAATTGGAAGAAAACCCCTCAAAATCATAGATCCACACCAAAACGACCCTAAACCTACCTGATGTTCTCCAAAACCCACAATTTACACTTTTCCACCATGATGACCAACAAGAACCCATCTAAAACCCAACGGAAAACCCAAAACATTTCAAAAACACCCCAAACAAGAACGGGATCACCCCCAAAACTCGAAAAAATCCCCCAAAACCATAGATCCACCACAAACCACCCTAAACCTACGTGATGTTCTCCAAAACCCACAATTTACACTTTTCCACCATGATGACTAACAAGAACCCAACAAAACACAACGGAGCACCCAAAACATTTCAAAAACACCCCA